>NC_134412.1:22575236-22695236 GCF_038048845.1 Mixophyes fleayi
TACATTACATGGTTAATCATTTAATGAGCGTCAAAGTATTTATATAATTGTGGGATTATTTATTTGATAGTGGTGGTAATTAATTCAATAGTAGTTTGCCTATTTTAAGTGGGGTGCCTGGACTATTAATTTAATGCTGGGATGTTTTGAGGCCTATTAATTGAATGTGGGGCTGAATTTGGGAAGAAGGGTGGTCATTTAATAAATGTGAATAATATTTTATATGGGGCTAGTTGCACGAGAGGAACCTAAGTTTTAAACATGGGTACTATTGATTTATTAGTGGGGCAGTTTATGGGAAGGGTGACTTAGAGGGTTCATTAATTGCTAGGCTTTGCATATTTCATACTCCCATCCATTTTCCAAACAGGACCCCAACATTCCAGGATCCAGACAAGCAGCAACTGAGCTTAAGAATTTAGTAGCCGCAGGTAGTGAAAACTTTAAGCACAGGTAGGAGAGAGCAGGATAGTCTGCCAACTGTCATGAGGCAAGTGGGACCTGTCCATCACCGAAAGCGCCTACAATGGGCATATGAGCGCCAGAACTGGACCATGGAGCAATGGAAAAAGGTGGCCTGGTCTGATGAATCACGTTTTCTTTTACATCATGTGGATGGCTGGGTGTGTGTGCGTTGTTTACCTGGGGAAGTGATGGCACCAGGATGCACTATAGGAAGAAGGCAAGCTGATGAAGGCAGTGTGATGCTCTGGGCAATGTTCTGCTGGGAAACCTTGGGTCCTGGCATTCATGTGGATGTTACTTTGACATGTACCACCTGCCTGAACATAATTGCAGACCAAGTACACCCCTTCATGGAAACGGATTTCCCTGATGGCAGTGGGCTCTTTCAGCAGGCTAATGTGCCCTGCCATACTGCAAAATTGTTCAGGAATGGTTTGAGTAACATGACAAGGAGTTCAAGTTGTTGACTTAGCCTCTAAATTCCCCAGATCTCAATCCTATCGTGCATCTACAGGATGTGCTGGAAAAACATGTCCGAGCAATGGAGGCCCCACCTCGCACCTTACAGGACTTAAAGGATCTGCTGCTAACGTCCTAGTGCCAGATACCACAGGTCACCTTCAGTGGTTGTTTTGGCGGCACAAGGGGGACCTACACAATATTAGGCAAGTGGTTTTAAAGTTATGGCTGATCACTGTATATACTGTGTGGGTATATGTATATATTTATAGTTTTTTTCTAGAGTTACAGTAAGCAAATTAGAAATTGTTCTAAGTGCTTGTGCTGTTGTTAAATAGGTGGGAGGTGTAATTTTCCAAATCGCTTTTTTTGCGGGCTGAATCAATATTTACGGGACTGCAGCCAATTCACTAGATGCTGGAACATCACTGAGACAAAGCACAAAGTGTTACTAACGAACTGACAGTATAATTATAGGCCTAGCCCACTAAACTGCTGTCTTCTGTGAATTGGGAAGGCAGGTATGTTACAAATTGAGCTGTTCTACTTAAGTTGTATTTTTGTTTTGCTCTGACACCCTAATCTACTATGACTACATGTACAATTTGAATATCTCATTACACATCACACCCTCTGCCACTATGAGATGGATTAGATTTTAATGTTTATCAAAAAATATTCGCAGAGGTCCTTGGCCCTCACTTGACAAAAATTTTCAACAAGGTACTTGGGGGAGCCTCCTTTGATTCCGCCACTACTAGGGCAAACATAATCGTTATTCCTAAACCAGAGAAAGATCACTCCTTTTGTGCTAGTTATAGGCCCATCTCGTTACTGAATGTAGACCTGAATATATTAACAAAGATTCTGGCCTCTAGGTTGAACCCCCTGCTCCCAACCCTCGTCCATCCTGACCAGGTGGGCTTCATCCCAGGGCGTCAAGCCCCTGATAACACTAGAAGGATTGTGGATTTAATTCATACAATAAATAATGATGGTCTTCCTTCCCTCATCATGGCGCTTGACGTCGAAAAGGCGTTTGACCGCATCTCCTGGTCATTCATGGAGGGGGTGCTTCGAACGATGGGTTTTACAGACAGGTTTTTGACAGGTATTCTAGCTCTCTATCGGTCCCCGTCAGCTACTGTGTCTGCTAATGGCCTGACCTCGACGCCCTTTCAGATCACGAATGGCACTCGCCAGGGATGTCCCCTCTTCCCACTTATATTCGCTCTTGTCATGGAGCCTCTGGTCGCTAGAATCCGAAATAATCACGAAATATCAGGCATTCAGGTGGGCCCCTCTACACATAAGATCGCTCTGTATGCAGATGACGTCCTACTGTCTATTACTAACCCCAACACGTCGGTGCCCCCTCTCTTAGATGAACTAGACCTTTATGGCTATTTTTCGGGCTATAAGATTAACCCAGACAAGACAGAAGTTCTCGACTTTAACATACCGGCTACTGACAAGTTGCTGACAAGTTCCCTTTTAAAGTGGGTCGTCACAAAATCAAATACCTGGGTGTTTTTATCACTAAACACTATCGACATCTCTTTCAGGCTAATTTTCCTCACCTACTCGACCAAGTAAAAACAGACCATACATCGTGGTCTCAGCTCTATTTCTCCTGGATTGGCCGTATTAATGCCGTCAAAATGAATATCCTCCGAAGGCTGCTGTACTTTTTTCAGACTCTTCCCATCCGCATCTCTCCATATGTTTTTAAATTTCTGCAATTTCATGTTTCTAGATTTGTCTGGTCGGGTAGACGACCCCGAGTCCGACTCAAGGTGCTACAGAGGTCCCCGCGGGGAGGAGGCTTGGGGATTCTTGACTTCCGAAGATATTATCTCTCTGCCCAGCTCGCTCAATGTGTCTTGTGGTCTGGTCCGACGAAAGCCAGAGTTTGGTCCAAAATCGAGGCTGAGGGCATGAGATTGCTCTCTTTATCCTCTCTCCTTTGGCTTCCAAGATCTCGTCGCTCTAAACGACTGTTGCTTCATCCAGTAGTTGTACATTCTCTATCCATCTGGGATTCGTCATCCCAGAAATTTGCCTTGTCTCCCCATCCCTTCCCGGTTATTCCGCTATTTAACTCTCCAGAATTTCCTCCAGGTCTTCATCATAGCGCATTTTTTTGCCATGGTATTCGCGGGGAGTCACTTACCTTAATCATTTATCCACATCGGCTACTTTTCCTCAGTTCTCTGAAATTCAATCACATATCCATATTCCCTCAAAACACTTCTATCAGTTCTTGCAGCTCCGCCACTTTCACAGTGTTGTTAGAGATCGTCTCCTATCCCGACCCTTCTCCACATTTGAAGCCCTCTGTTTACGCCAATCTTCAACCAAAGGGCTAATTTCAACGCTCTACTACGAACTTGCCCCTTCCTCTTCAACCTCTAGGCCTGGGAGCAGGACCTTGGTGAGGAGCTCTCGGAGGAGGAATGGTCTGACATTTACGAAAATGCCGCCTTTAGTTCCATCTGCGTTAGAATCAAGGAGAACGTTTACAAAGTGTTATACCGATGGTACTATGTGCCTTCGCGTCTAAGCAGAATTCTCCATGACTCATCCGATCGGTGCTGGCGGGGGTGCTCCCAAGAAGGCACATTCCTCCACATATGGTGGTTGTGTCCAAAATTATCAGGCTTCTGGGTTGAGATTAGAGACCTGGTTAGTGCAATTCTTCAGGTGGACATTCCCCTGGAACACAAATTCTTTCTACTCCCTCTGGGGGCTCCCTCGGCAACCCGACACCAGAACAAACTGATTAAGCACATTGTTTCGGCAGCTACTTGCCAAATAGCGGCAGACTGGCGTATGCAATCCCCTCCCTCCATGCAGTCCATAATCAATAGAGCCTGGCAGACTCAACGGATGGAGTATATGACCAGCATTATTCGGAACACTTCGAGAGCTTTCACCAAGGTTTGGGATCCATGGCTAGCCTTCTTTCAGGCGTGCCCACCCTTTACATAACCCAGTTCTAATACTTCACTTCTTTCTTAGACTTCTCCCCTCTTACAGTGGATCTAGTCACTTCTTACCTTTCTTTCTTTTCTTCCTTTTTTTTCTTCACTCCTTTCTTTCTCTATACTCTCTCTTTCTTTCTCTCCTCTCTCATTAAAAACTTGGGGTCATTCGCTACTACTACATTTAAAGGTTCGTTTGACTAAGTGTTTCGCTGGATCTTTGCAGAGCATTGATCTGATTACTTTTTGTCTATTTCTTTCGCCTGTATTTTTTTGTCAAACGTCTCCTATTGTTGTACTGACCTTGCAAAATAAAACTTTTTAAAAAAAAAAAAAAAAAGAAAATCTAAATTTATTAAAACTTATAACACAATGTATTTAAAACATATATACAATAGTTTGCTGTATCAAAAGTGCTTTATTATACATTCTGCATTAATATGACCCTAATGGATACTCATTAAATAAAACACCTTTTACACCAATTATACCTTGTCCAATAAGATGAACAGTGTCCATCTCAGTTTTTAAACATCAGACAGAGACTGGCTGGTCTAGATAATAAAGCCGCCAATTCCATTGGGGGACTTTGTTCAGATCAGGGGCGGATCCAGGGGGGGCTGACGGGTCCCCCCCCTAAGACACTCTAAGACACTGCAGCTGCATTTAATTTGTAGTGTAATCTCACTGCCAACAGGACGCATTGTCCGGGCAGCCCCGCCCCCGCCCCCTCCTTTCACTCACCTGGGTGCTGGCTGGGATGGCTGACGTAGCAGACTGGGAGGAGGGAATCACCGATTCACCAGCATTTTCATTCATTCATGCAGGGCTGGGTGTCGGCAGCAGCAGGCAGGCAGGCATGGCATTCCTTACTACACTATTATCTGATTGGAGGCACTCCAGGAAGTAAGAGGTACTAAAATGGCGTAATTTCTAGTCCATTAGAAATGACGTCATTTTAGTACCCAGAGGTCCCCCTGACAGCCGGCAACGCACCGGAGACACCGCTGGCTGAAAATAAGTAAAGTAAACATATGTTATGTATTTTTTATTAATTAAAATCATTTTTTTTTTACATTGACATTTTTTTTTTTCAGTATGAATGGTGAGATCCGGAAATTACCCCTCGCAAAATCCCGGGTCTAAGTCCCGGGATTTTAGACCCAGGATTTTGGGGTTGGACTATTCATACTGCACCAAGACCCGGGTTTTTCAGCGTGCCCCTGCAAAAACCCGGGTTTTTGGTGCAGTATGAATGGGGTATGAATGGTGTTTCTGAGCTGGGACACTCCGAGCCCCTGCAAAAACCCCACTTCAAAAATCCGGGATATTGCAGGGGTGGCAGTATGAAAGTGGTATTACACAAGATTATCAATCAAACTTAGGCAAATTTGCCTACTCTTGCGGATTGTCCGTGAATTTCTGGGAATCCTTCTGGGAGAGTAGACGATTCTCCCGAATCCCGGCCGCCTCTGTAAATTAAACGGAGGGAGGAAGGGGGGGTTAGTGATGCCGTGCACGCATCATTGTGGCCCCACCCCCTGTTTTCATTGGTCCAAAATAGTGGTGTCCATTTTTGGAGCAGGGCTAATGACGCATTTCTTCAAGGCCCCCCATTTAAAATACAGTATATGCTGAGGGATTTTCACACAGTAGCTTTAAGCAGATCATGAGCGTGCCCTATGAATCAATTATCTAATTCTAATAGTGCAGCATCTTTATCTATATAAATATCACCAAAACAACATAAGATTCATTCCCATATAGAACAGTTTAAAAATCTAGAAAAACAGCTCATATACAAAGATCACACCTATAAAACTTTTTAAAAAAAACGTTAAGCACTATGGGCCTGATTCATTAATGATCTTAACTTGAGAAACTTCTTATTTCAGTCTCCAGGACAAAACCATGTTACAATGCAAGGGGTGCAAATTAGTATTCTGTATTGCACATAAGTTAAATAATGTCTGTTTTTTCATGTAGCACACAAATACTTGATAGCTTATTTGTACACTGACATTTAAAGTTGATATTTGTGTGCTACATGAAAAAACAGTCAGTATTTAACTTATGTGCAAAACAGAATACTAATTTGCACCCCTTGCATTGTGATATGTGTAACCCCCTGTCACTGTGTGTAGTATGAGGTGCAAAGGGTACACAGTGCACCTCCTTCTAAAGCCCTGGCTAGCTGATGGGCATGGGTGTAAATGATCAGGGGGTCCCTGCACATGCAGGTGTTTCTCTGTAGTTAGTGGGACACAGGTGATGTCACTTTGGTGCAGTGTAATAGAAGTCACAATAATTTGGGTGCCAGACCATCTCTATGATAAACTGAACTCTTTATTTACACTCCTCTTCCTCCAGCACGATAATCATAATGGTTGCAGCAATAAAGAAATATATACAGCTCCTCACTCTCTCCAGCACAGTTCTTAATGAGCAATACGAATATGGTTTAAAATATATCTCATTACTCCTCCTGCACAGTTCTTAATGTTATCCAGATGTTATATAACATACATCACATGTCTTGCAGATCACCCTTTCTGCAGGGGCACTCACATGGATGCTAACAGGCAGGCAGCTTCTCCTCCATGCAGCTCTGACACAAGCTGTGTACCTCTCAACTGCAGCTCACCTCTCCTCTGCACAGATGATGCGCAGACTTCACTCTGTGTACTCCCAGCCCCAGGCTCTGACACTACAGCTACCTTGCCTCTTGAAGCAACCCTCACTCCAGGGTCTCTTCCATGCAAATGTCTCTCTCTCTCTTGGGTTATCTATAGTGACATGGAGTTCTCCCCCTCATCCAGGGCACACATTCCTTGCCCTGGCGCAGTCACCGCGCTCAGACTTCCAGGCAATGCTGGGGAATCCTGGAGCTTCCACCCCACTCTCCCAGGTCCCCAGCTACATCTCTCCTCTCCTGTGTCTCCTCTCTCTCTCCCTTTTCCCTCTTTTTCTGACCGCCCCTCCTTCTTCTCCCTTAGTCTCACAGGCTGGGCTGGGTTATCACCATGGCAACCAGTTTATGTAACTTTTCATACACTTCTAGCTTGCCCTCTAGGTTACCCCTCCTGTATTCACTGAGGTGCAGGTTTTACTAAAACGCCACTAGGGGGCATTACACATGGTTTTGTCCAGGAGACTGAAATAAAAAGTTTCTCAAGTTAAGATCCTTAATGAATCAGGCCCTATGTTCTCATTCAAAGCTGATGGGAACACAGAGCACAACCGGAATATCCAATAGGCCTCCCTTTTACACATGTTCTGTATCGATCACCTCCCCTAACCCTTCCTTTGATATTCTCAATCCCTTTCACCGGAATATTTGCAGTATTTCCATGATGATAGTCATGGAAACACTGAGTTTGTATGTTCTCCCCGTGTTTGCGTGGGTTTCCTCCCAGTGTTAGGGTTCCTTTCACAGTCCAAAAACATACTAGTAGGTTAATTGGCTGCTATAAAATTCACCCTATCCTGTCTGTGCGTGTATGTTAGGGAGTTTAGATTGTAAGCTCCAATGGGGCAGGGACTGATGTGAGTGAGTTCTCTGTACAGCGCTGCGGAAATAGTGACGCTATATAAATAGCTGATGATGATAATGGTATTCCGCCTATGTACAAGAAAAAGAATGTTAAATGCATGTCATCTATCTGAGATATTGTTGTCCACACTTGCTGCCAATCAGATAAACAACAAATGATGCAAGGAGGGGAAAGGAGAGAAAATAAGAAAATGGAAAAAAGAAAGGAAAAATACCGCACCAGTATCATTCACAGATTTGTATATCCTCATAATCATATAGATATATCTTCCCTATTATGAAAGTAATATAACAACTATATGATAAATAGAAATTTAATATTATTATTACCTATGGGAAGGTGCCTTTGCTCATGACTATTTTGTTTATGCTCAATAAAAAAGAAATAATAGTAAATAAATTCATTTAAATAGAAAGCACTATCTATAATATATAGATCCAAAATATGGCTATTGTTAACAAATGATTAAATATATCTATTTATGGCCAGAGCAAAATTTCAAGGCTGCGAAATATAAAAGATAGTGAAGCAGTATTTGTGATTATAAAGTTATAGAAATAAGTGATTAAAATTAGTTCTGTGGCTGTGAGTTTTTAACAATCACATTTAGCTCTAATTTCTCCTCAATTGCACCCTTCAGGAGGTTATAAAGTTGATTAATTAAGAGAAGAGAAAAAAGAAGCCGATGGTAAGAAAAGGAACGGTGGCATGGGGAGGAAAGCAGGAGGGCACATAGTGATGAAAGTGGCAGGTGCAGGATGGCACATAGTGGTGAAGGTGGGGGGAGCAGGATGGCACATAGTGGTGAAGGGAGGGGGGGCAGCATGACCCAGAGTGATGAGGGGGAGGAAGCAGCATGACACAGTGTCATGAAAGGGGGGGAGGACAGCATGGCACAGAGTGATGAAGGGGGGCAGCATGGCACAGAGTGATGAAAGAGGGGGCGCAACATGGCACAGAGTGAAGGGGGGAGCAGGGTGGCACAGTGTGATGAAGGGGGGCAAGATGGCACAGGGTGATGAAGGGGGGAGCAAAGGTAGCATGGCCCAGGGTGATGAAGGGGGGGAGTAAAAGCAGCATGGCACAGAGTGACAAAGGGGGGTAGGTGAAGGGGGGGAGCAATAGCAGCATGGAGGACGCAGTGTGATCATAAGGGGGCACAGCATGGTGATGAAGGGGCACAGTAATGTGTGTGTGATGGCCCAGGGGGCTTGTGGCAATGTAGTGTGTGTGTGAGGTAGGTGGTAGCTAATGGGTGCTATTTTGTTTGTGGGGTGATGGTGGGGCAATTTAATTTTATAGTGGGGACTATTCATTTAAGATGGGGTGGTTTGTGGGCTATTAATTGAATGTGGGGCTGAGTTTAAGGAGCATGAGGTCTATGTATTAAATGTGAATATGAATTATTTAATGGTAGTGACGGTTTGCTGGAAATTGGTATATTTATTATACGTAAATGCTATTAATTTATTGCTGGGGCTGTTTGGAGGGAGGGAAAGAGACGTATAGATATAGATATATATTAACATGTTTTTCACAACTTATAAAATATACCTTTCAATAGTTATTCTTGTGGAACAGGTTTTTCGTCATTAATGTAGCAACAAATGGCTCAATTCCAGCAACAAATATCCACGGCAGACTATAATTATTAATTTCTCAGAATCAAGCAACACCCCAAAGGCTGTAATAAACATTCTTAAATGGCCATAAGAGCTATTTTATTGCAAAATGACAAAGGCGGTAACAGAAGTAGTGCATGATGTTCTTTGGCACATAGAGTGTCAAATAGATGGTTATAGAGTCCCTTTCATTTAACAGCAAAGTAAACCAATTTATGTATATATATATATATATATTGTCGAAGTCGTATAATTGGATGAACGAAAGTATATTGGTTAATATTGTTTTGCCGTGCGATTGCGATCCGTACGCCACGTAACACAGATCCGTATGCCACGTAACACGTGGCGTGGTGCGATCACATGGTAAAATACACACTCACACACTCGCATTACAACATTTAGTTATTTATATAATTCATATTGGTTCCGTTACACTGTAATTTATGAGCAGATAGTTTTTGGTTTATTATTAGTCTATATATATTATGATTATATGTACACTTCAGTGATATTCAAGGGTTCAGGTTATAGGAAAGGTGTCATGCCTAGTATCATATTAAAACCCTATTCATCAGCAGCTGTCCGGTTCCATCGCCGAAGAGATCGCATATTGCATACTCTAGTTATTGATGTTAGGGAATAAACCTTTGTATGATGCTGGCTATGAAATGCTAATTTACTAAGATGTAACTGGAGCATTGGCGGGAAGAAAGGAGCTCATCCCCTGGAGAGACGACCCCCACCTTTGGATTCCTTAGATTGAATCAGCCTATGACCTGTTTAGCCTGGACCCATCTGATGTCTGGACCTATAGAAGCAAGCCACGTCATTTGCATTGTTCTCTGTAACACTGAATGTGTATATATGATCATAGCTGCGCACCCAGTCCTCAGTCTTCACTGACCACAGTATTCTAACAGATATACTGTCCACTGGGTCCCGTGGGAGCGCAGCGAGTGCATGCGAGGCAGCGGTATGTATTTATCTTTTGGTATTGGCTGTACTGTACTGTATCATATTATAATAATGTATTGAATTGTTGAATATTTACACCTGCTAAAATAAATCACTTTGTGCGTTAGAAACACAATACAATCGCCTATGCAATGCTTATTTGAAAACGATAGAATTACTTTAATTATATATATATATATCCCACAGATTGTGAGCTTGCGAGCAGGTACTTGTCACCTCTTTTGTCTGTTTTACCCAGTTTGTTTATTAGTTTACTATGTTTGACCCCAATTGTAAAGCGCTACGGAATATGTTGCCAGTGGCGCACGCAGGGGGGGTTTCTGAGTCTCCAGAACCCCCCCTGCGCTAAGTGGCCACCATAGCGGCACTGTCCTATACAGCAGCCGCGGCGCTGTCAAAGAAGCGTCCGTAGCGGACGCTTCTTTGACAGCGCCGCGGCTGCTGTATAGGACAGCGCTGCCGAAACGGAGCTGCTGCGCATACGTGGGCGCATGCGCAGCAGCTCTCTCTCTGGTTTTTGTTTTTTGGGGTTTTTTTGGGTCGGGGGGACGGACGACCCCCCCTGACAATCCTGCATGCGCCCCTGGTTGCCGCTATATAAATTAATGATGAGGATGATGCTGCTATATATATATATATATATATATATATATATATATATATATATATACACATATAGTATTTGTTTTACGACCACATCATTATTGTAGATATACATATTCACAAATGTGCAAAGGAGAATCAATATAAATATACATTAAAAGTAAAGAAATGAAGGTTCAGGGGACCTAAGACTCATTTGCTTGCCGGACTATAGTTATGACATGCTATTGAGTACAGTATTTCAGGATATACCTTTCAAGACAGTTTCCCTTGAGCGGCTTTGATTGGACAGAATGAAGTGCGGTCTGTTTTATTCAGATTTTCCCAACGATCATGGTGATAAATAGAATGTATTATCACACCAGTAGATTATTGAAGGGACTTGCATTCCTTAATATAATATTAATCAATTGGTTATTTAGGTTATTCCATAGGTACCGTGAATGATTTCCTAGATTAAATTATATGGAGATTCTACCAACCAGCCATTATTTACAATGAATGAAGAGAGCAGAACAACGCAGTCCACTCTTTAAATGCCAGTTTAAATGTTTTACATATAACCCAGAGCGATATGTACATTTAAAATATATTTATTTATTATAACAATAAAATGTCTATTGATTAAAAGCAGCGAAATGTGTCTGTGATTAAATGAAATAAAAGGGATTTAAAATTGCTGTGTGTGACTCTCAATCTCTCTATCTACATAGAATAGAGTTTGATAAATACAATTAATTAGTAAATATCCTGTAGGTCCTATTCAGTATAAATCTCCTGTTGGGCAGCACAGTGGCTTAGTGGTTAGCACTTCTGCCTCACAGCGCTGGGGTCATGAGTTCTATTCTCAACCATGCCTTTATCTGTAAGGAGTTTGTATGTTCTCCCCGTGTTTGCGTGGGTTTCCTCCGGGTACTCTGGTTTCCTCCCACACTCCAAAGGTTAATTGGCTGCTATCAAAATTGACCCTAGTCTTTCTCTATCTGTCTGTCTGTCTGTGTATGTTAGGGAATTTAGACTGTAAGCTCCAATGGGGCAGGGACTGATGTGAATGAGTTCTCTGTACAGCGCTGCGGAATCAGTGGTGCTATATAGATAAACGGTGATGATGATGATGATAGTACTAATTATTTAAATAGATGTTTTTCCAAGGTCCCACTTGTTTTCAAAAAAATCCACCATTGATTACAATGTTTATCTGATCTCAAAAAAGGTAATAGACATCATTTCTAAACTGCTTTATCCGATTGTGGGATAATGCAATGTTGTGGTTAATATTAATGTAATAAGAGAATTAGTAACAATGTTGTGGTTAGTATACAGCAACTATTAAATGACAGATATGTAACTCAATATATCTGTCTGAGCTCTGACTGTGGATTAGGACTAAAATGATATAGTGGCAGTGTTGTACTCCCTATAATAGTTGCAGAAATAATAATGTCGCTTGTACTGACCGGTTTCATCATCATCATCACCATTTATTTATATAGCGCCACTGATTCCGCAGCGCTGTACAGAGAACTCCCTCACATCAGTCCCTGCCCCATTGGAGCTTACAGTCTAAATTCCCTAATATATACACACACACACACACACAGACAGAGAGAGAGAGAGAGACTAGGGTCAATTTTGATGGCAGCCAATTAACCTACCAGTATGTTTTTGGAGTGTGGGAGGAAACCAGAGCACCTAGAGGAAACCCACACAAAAACGGGGAGAACATACAAACCCCACACAGATAAGGCCATGGTCGGGAATTGAACTCATGACCCCAGTACTGTAAGGCAGAAGTGCTAACCACTAAGCCACCGTGCTGCCCCAGGTCTTTATGTGAAATTAAACATCTGTAAAGCAGTGAGCCACCGTGCTGCCCATAGATCTAAATGACAGGGGGTGACTTGCTGCCTACCTATCCGAGCTCTCACTTGGCGTTTGGACAATGTAAGACTGATAATTAATAGCTGCCTACTAGCAGGATACAGTATTAAAGAGTATCAAATTAAATCATTAGATCTGTCGCACACAGCAGAACGCTTTTCGCTGTTAGGCTTCTTCCAGTCCAGAGAAAGTTTGTAGCCAAGTGGCTTGTTGTGTGCCATGTGGTTTGTCCCTTTGTCCAGGTGTGTCCCTCAATAAATAATCACCAGTTATACTTGAGTCAAGAAAAAGACAATTACAACTGGTGAAATAGAAAGCATTGGTTATCAGAAAAGGTGATTGCTTCGTGTTGCAAGTAACTAGTTCAGGATGTCATATATAGGGTAACTTTTCATTGTCTAATCTTTCTAAAGCAGGGGTCAGGGAACTTTTTTACCTTTTACCCCAAAATATATTTAGATACGCCGACGTTATCCCCTTGATTTGTTAGGAAGCAAATCAAATATTATTATTGGAATTCAAAATTTTATTGAATCTATTCAAAATTTCTTTGAAAGCTTCAACGTCAAAACTTCAGGTTTTGGAGAAATGATGTTGCTTCATTTTTGATACGAGAGCCTCAATATTGGGGCATTTTGATGTCAGAACAATTTGGATACAGTCTTCAGCGTCCAATCGATTTCTCTGCTTTGTTTTTATGTTCGTTAGAGTGGAAAATCCTTGTTCGCAAAGGTAGGTTGTTGCAAAAGGCAGCAACCTTTTGACTGCCTCCTCATGTGCAAATTTTGAATGCCTTTGCAGCTGTTGACATCCAAAAATATGACAGATCTGCTTTGTTTTCAAATGCAATACGTGCTTCATTATTGCCTCGAAGCTCAAGAAGTGCCTCTGCCAACCCTTGAGGCTCTTCTGGTACAACAGCAATTTCACATTTAAAGGGGTCTACAATCCAACTGACAGCATGTGAATCGGCAGCATTAACGCCAGGAATTTCATTTTTACCCCATTTGGGGTAATTCACGGATCACTGTTCTAAAGAAGCAGCATAGATATCGGCAGGCCCCTAGAGGAGAACAATACAGACGAGACACCTGTATGTGATACAGTCTGCCTTTGCAGGGTGTGATGTCATTAACAAGCAGTAGATGATTTTAGGCATTCTATCTAGTTAATAGCGCCGTGCTACTGGTACAGAGGACTTTGGCTGTCGGTGACCACTGTATAAGCTGGCAATGCAGCGTTATATTAAAGTATCAAGAGCTACCTATTTTATGTTAATAAAAGCTCTTGGCATTTCCTCGTAGAAGCAAGTGGCAAACTGAGTGGGCAAACAGTACTAGAAAGGGTTCTACTTTGTACACTAGCTGCCAGTCTGGACCATATTTTGTGAACTAGCCTCCAAACTGAGTTATGATTTGTATAAAAAGTAAAACATTGGTGAAAAATGTCATCACCTGTTTCTCCCAACAGCACGTACTTTCGGACTTTTTAATCCTTGGCCCGGTTGAAGTATATACACCAGCAATGTATTATGTCACGTGTTATTTCATGTTATACTGTACATTCAGCGCCGGTGCTAGGGTTCACGGCGCCCTAGGCAACATTTCGCCGCCCCGCCGCTGCAACCCTCTCCTGGGCCGCTGACTAGATTCTTTCTATTACCTGTAATACTGCATGTATTGGAAATGTAAAGAGCAGTTGCCATATTGTTCATATGCGACCAAGACTCCATCTTGTTTCAGCGAAAACATCTTGGCTCAGTCAATTTTGGAGTTAGGCTTCAGCATGTTTGATTAGCCATGCCTGTCAGTAGTAATACAATGATAAGGGTCTATTGTTTAATTATACACCGTGTACCTGTTCTTTAGAAACCAGACATGGATAAGTAGATTGTCAGGCTAAGTCAGCATTGTATTGTGTAGCTGGAAGCTAGCTATTGTTTACATGTCCACAGAGGTCATGTTGATCTGATTTCTAACCAAACAGATTCCCCTATGCAAGATAACTCCCTGTCACATTTTAACACTGATCAAAAAAGCCAATGTTATTATAGCAATGGGTGTTTGTCGGACAACGCTCCCTAAAAGGGGAGGAGGGGAAGTTGGATGCTGCCCAAATAAACCTGGTAAGGTTTGTCTTAATTCTCCTGAGTGAGAGGTAGCCAAAAATTGATAAAACCAAAGGTTCAGGCGCAACGGGGAGGAGTTAAGAAACAGGGATAACAGTGTAAATAAGATATATATATATATATATATATATATATAAAACTATATTCTATAATGTTATTGTGTTATATTATGCCTGTATATCATACTTGCCAACTTCGGCAAGTTATGATGTAGGAAATTGGCGGGAGGTAAGTGTGTGGGACAGGTCTCGGCGATTAGCATTATTGTGGCCCCGCCCCCTAGATTGCCATAACATTTCTAAGCCTATTACAGCAGGGGGTGGGGCCAGTATGACGCGCAAATCGCTTCGTAAACCCCACTCCTGTCACTTAACTAATGAAGTAGATAGTAACTGGGAGGATGGCCTGCTCTCCTGGGAGTCCGGAAAGACTCCCAGGAATTTGTGAGTCTCCCGGACATTCCGAGAGAGTAAGCATCTATGCTTTATATACAGTTAGATTATATTGTTAGATTGTGATGCTCTATTATATCATTACTATTCATCATCATCATCATTTATTTATATAACGCCACTGATTCCACAGCACTGTACAGAGAACTCATTCACATCAATCCCTGACCCATTGGAGCTTACAGTCTAAATTCCCTAACATATACACACACACAGACCGAGAGAGAGAGACTAGGGTCAATTTTGATGGCAGCCAATTAACCTACCAGTATGTTTTTGGAGTGTGGGAGGAAACCAGAGCACCTAGAGGAAACCCACACAAACACGGGGAGAACATACAAACTCCACACAAATAAGGCCATGGTTGAGAATTGAACTCATGACCACAGTGCTGTGAGACAGAAGTGCTAACCACTGAGCCACCGTGCTGCCCTACTATTGTAGTACAGGCGTTAAATGATAACTGTGACAGACTGTAGTGTTATGAGCTCCACTATATCTCTATGCAAATCCGATAAGTGTTGAGAATTTTGTGCATTTGAGATCTAGACATTGTGTTCTTAGATGTAGTAACTGGATTAAATAATTTCAGCCAGTCCATTGTGTATTTTATTCTGGGGCACTTGAGATGCTCTGATATAGAGGAAAACTGATCCCCCCCTGCAGCTTGAAGCTGTTCTAAGAGTATAAGGGGCAACACAGAGCAGTAGGTGATTCTATCTTGTAGTATCCTGGTGTATGTAACACCAGCACAAAGGACTCTGGGAAAGACATTGCGGTGCCGCCACCGGAGGGGACCCTACCAGGACAGGGTCTGTATCCCGAGCTGGGGGACCTAGAACTGTCCAGCTAATGGTAGTGGTAACACTGCGGGAGGATAAGAATCTGAGGGCTTCAGAGAAGCTGTAGAGCTTATTACTTGGGAGTGCTGAATGCAAGAGGCTGCTGGTATACGCTACCATTTACCTTGTATCTGTGAACTGTCTATTGCGCTTGTCCTGACAATAAACCTATATTTTGGATTTTTATCCTGGTCTGCCCGAGTGAATTTAATCCCACAGAAGGCGACCACCTTCCCAGCTAAGGGTGACTTCATCATAGTATATCTTTATCTGTAAGAGATCATCAACATCATTAACATTTATTTATATATAGCACCAGCAAATTCTGTAGAGCTTTACAAGTGGGGATATGGCTAAGGTTTGCTTGAGTAGTCCATTAATTTTCCCCTTATTTCCAGTACAAAATTTTAATTCACAATGTCTATATTCCCATAATTCCTGATATCCCCAAACTAACAGAATAAAGTGGCAATAGTACCTATGTCTTACCGTATTTACTATCTAATGCTGACTTCACACTGCCGCCCCGGCAATATCCCGGGTATATGAACTCAGGATATTTCTGGGTGACAGAGACTCCCACCTCGACAAATTCCCGGATCGACCTGGTTCACACTCAACCCGGGTCTCCCTGGCAACATCACAAGAGGAGCTTTGATTGGCTCCCTTTGTGATGTTTTTTTATGGGGTTTTTTTAACTTTCAATAATGTTCAATGAGACCTGAGTTGAAAAACCCGGTTCTCACTGTACAGACTGGCATCTACCCGGGTCAGACCCGGGAATAACCCTGCAAAAGACCCGGGTCTAATTCCCAGGTCTTTCCACCCGGGTAGACGCAGGGGACCTGTTCACACTCAGCCGTGACCCGGGTAGTCGGGGCTTGCCCTGGCAATAACCCAGAGTTTTTGAGACAGTGTGAATGGGGTATGAAAAGATTGATTTTCCTTGCAAATCATTATTCCTCTGTTGAATCACTCTCTATGTCTGTCTCTACACTGGTTGCCTGTTTTCTACCAAATCCAATATAAAATACTTTTACTAACCTACAAGGCCATCAACAAAGCTGCACCGACATACATCTCCTCTCTTGTCTCAAAATATCTCCCAGCTCGCCAACTCCGTTCTGCACAAGATCTGCGTCTCTCATCCACCCTCATTACATCCTCCCATTACCGGTAAAGGACTTTTTTCGGGCTGCACCCACTCTATGGAATTCTCTCCCTCGCATAATAAGATTCTCCTCTGGTCTACAAACTTTCAAGTGTTCTCTGAAAACCCACCTCTTCAGACAAGCTTATAATATTCCTCAACCACCCTCTTCACCTCACTACATTACCCTATCACCACCCGTTACACAATTGCACACAAGACAACTACCCCTTGACCATTGTTGTGTGACGGGATCATTTAGCTTATGAGTCACTTTTACCGTTGCAGTCTGGCTAAGCCGAAATGCAAAATGTAGACTTAGCCTCATGTGTCAATCTCCCATTGTCCCATAGATTGTAAGCTTGCGAGCAGGGCCTTCTCACCTCTTTGTCTGTTTTACCCAGTTTGTTTGTTAGTTTATTATGTTTGTCCCCAATTGTAAAGCGCTATGGTATATGTTGGCGCTATATAAATAAATGATGATGATGATGATGATGAAATATCAGGTTGATTTCACGATCTGCGTAAACTCATGCTGTTGTCCAGTGTTTTCTTCTCTTAAGGAAATTATAACCCTGGGCAAGGAAGATATACACCGATAACTTATGGTTTGTTTTTTTATAAAAACAGTTTTTTTTTTTATTAAATTATTTTCTTTGTATTCTGTTTCAGAATAATGGAACTGAAATGATGGGTTAATAACAAAGAATTATTGCTCCGGTTTAAATAAATACACATTCAATATGTGTGATGTGTGATACATTTCTCATTGATCATAATTTAGTGTCTGTATCAATTAGAGGAGAGAGATCAGCGGAAATACCAATCCATTCGGGAAGAAAAGCAGCTTCGTTTTTAAATACTTTGAGGAAAGGAGAGTCTGGCAAAGTGAAATTCATAAGGTAGATGGTTTCACCTCCTGCCAAATATCCAGCCCAGTATCCAAATGTCCCTACGGTCATGATGGTGTGGTTACAGTGTGCCAGGAGGGCAAAGTCACGAGCAGGAGAAGATTCCTGGCCATCCCCAACAAAGTGAACATCTCCCAGGGAATTGTTAATATTCTCCTTACACCAATCCATGCCATTACTTGTTACTATGAATAAAGGGTTCTGATACTTGTCAGACTTGTGTCTGAAATAGTCCATTGCTGTTTGCAAATACTCTTTGCCACCAATTACCCCTTTCCATACGTTGGGCATAATGGTCAGATAGTCCCCTCTGCGGACATGAACCCCAACAAAAGTGACCTTTCTCTGACCTTCATGCAGCCTAGAAAGATAGTCATTTGCCTCCTGTTTAATATAATCATGAAATGTGAACTCCCGGAGAATATCCAACTTCACATGGTTATAGAATGTCCATGAGCATGGATAGCCAGTCATCATAGTATAATCATCTCTGATATCTTTGTATTCCGGAGCCATCCAGTCGTGCAGATGCAGTTTCTTCCAAGAAATACGTGCCAGGACCTGCTGATCAACCACAGGTAACGTCAGCTTAAATATATGTGCAAGCTGTTGGTGCATTGCAGGATGAATATAGGCTTGGTATCCATTCAGTTTCGACAGGGCAAAGAGTGTTGCATACTGCCCCATTAAACTACCCAGTCTCCCTATCGGTTTAATTGTCCACATGCCCGTTAGTGGACGGACGGACTCATTTTTAATTTTGTACTGGGGAATTTCTGGGACGAAGGTTTTATGGAAATGCGCAAAACGTCCTGCTTCGCTTAAAAGAAAAAAATGCAGTGTCTTCAATACAATAAGGATTATTGCTAAGTATAAGATGATTTGCCATCTTCTTATCACTTTCCAAATAACTCCAGTTGTTCTTGGAAAAAAAAAAAATAATATTAAAAAAAAAGTGAACAATGGCAGTAATAATATAATTTTCTACACATTTCAATATTATGTTATTATTTTGTAGTTTGATATTTTAAACTACAGGGGCCTGATTCATTAATGATCTTAAATTAAGAAGTTTCTTATTTCAGTCTCCTGGACAAAACCATGTTACAATGCAAGGGGTGCAAACTAGTTTTCTGTTTTGCACATAAGTTAAATACTGACTGTTTTTTCATGTAGCACACAAATACTTGATAGCTTATTTGTACAGTGAAATTTAAAGTTGATATTTGTGTGCTACATGAAAAAAACAGTCAGTATTTAACTTATGTGCAAAACAGAAAACTAATTTGCACCCCTTGCATTGTAACATGGTTTTGTCCAGGAGACTGAAATAAGAAACTTCTTAATTTAAGATCCTTAATGAATCAGGCCCCAGATTATTATTTTCTAAAACATCTCTTTAGAGATCTGGAAAACGTTGTTCTGCTCTAACAATCCACCATAGATTCGGTCACATTATCTAGCACCTGGTTAATTGCACAGATGCAAAAATTTCATACTGAATGTATTAGTGTGTTTAGGGGAGATTACAGGTAGCTGAAGTCAGGCTTGAACTGGCAACTGTGGCATTTGCAATCTGGTTCTCTGAAGCCAGCCATTCAGCGCCAAATTCACAGCCCCCTGAGCCCACCCCTCCAACCTCAAAACCCCAACCCCCTGAGCCAAAATCCACCCCTCCCCCGAATAAAATCTTTTGTTTGCCTTATTATAGTTTTCCATTTCCACTTTACCACGGCTTCCTATTGACGCCCCCATAAATTACTCCAGGTGTTGTAGTATCGCAAAGCTGAAGTGGCAGTTCCCAAAGTTGCACTAAGGGGAAGGAGCAGTTATTTAAAAGATGAAAGGCAATGAGCGTGAGGTCCCACTCATAAGATGACCTTACATTATACTATACATTTTGCATTGAGACACAACCCAATCCCCCTGTTGCTTGGTGCTGCCATGGAGCATGGATCCAGGGCCGTAACTAGGGTTGTGCGACAGGGGCGACCGCCCAGGGCGCAACGTTGAAGGGGGCGCAGTTTAGGAATATTTTAGGTACAATTGGTTAAAATTGAGGGCTAGGGGGGCGGCATTTGTCTATCTCGCCCCAAGCGCTAGAATTCTAAGTTACGGCTCTGCATGGATCTTTCACACATCACCTCTAGTTTCACAGTCACCATGTCTGATCAAATCATAATGTACTACTATATTTCTACAGCATATTTCACTGGGACAGACCGCCGTAAATCTTTTCCCCTTATTGCTCCTAGGAGAGAAAGAGTTAGTTCCATCACACAGATTGTGGGGAATACCCTCAATTATGGGTTGTCCCCAGATTTCTCTGGTACGTTTGATGAGGGGTGCTACCAATGAACTGATATTTGTGAGCAAAGAAGAGGATAGACTAGATGTTCATTAATTTGGTGCACTAAGTACCCCAAATACGAGAAGAATATGTTAACTGGTAGAACATCAATAAATTAAAATATAGCTTTTATTATTTATAATAAAATATTAATACAATTAGCGAAATGTAAAGTGCATGTGATTAAATGTGTATATAAGTTCCTTGAAAAAGCTTAGCGAAACGCGCAGTGGCGGTTTTGCTGGTTGCACGCTCAACTCAGATTATAGTTACAACAGTATCTGATATGATTATTATAGTTCACTAGAGAGGAATACTAGGCAGCAACTTGGCGGTACTTAGGAATATTTAGACTCAACTAGAGAGCAATTGTTTCTATAAAGATAGTCCCCCTTTCTATTTATATCCAGATCAAAAATGGAGGGCATCCAATATGACCACTATATAGTGGAGTCAGCAGTGAATATCAGCTCATTCGTACTGCCAAAAGTACCTCTATAAGTATCCTAAGGAAAGGAACTATAATAAGACTACTATGTATCTTTTTGGTTCTATAGGAGTGTAGTAGCCAAGCACCCAGTGGTTTTATATACACCTTTAATCACATTCACTTTACATTTCGCTAATTTTATTAATATTTTATTATTAAATAATAAAAGTTATATTTTAATTTATTGATGTTCTACCAGTTAACATATTCTTCTCATATTTGGGGTACTTAGTGCACCAAATGAATGAACATCTATTCTATCCTCTTCCTTGCCCCTTATTTCTCCATAAGCTTGATTTCAGCACATACAGTGCCCATTTGCCAAATATGTAGCACAAGGCAAGAAGAGAGAGAACAGGATACACTGTTAACAGCAATAAAATCTATAGTGAATAAAAGCTGGGTGACTGCACAGCTTAAGGGCTAGATTTACCAAGCTGCGGGTTTGAAAAAGTGGGGATGTTACCTATAGCAACCAATCAGATTCTAGCTGTCATTTTGTAGAAGGTACTAAATAAATGAAAGATAGAATATGATTGGTTGCTATAGGCAACATCCCCACTTTTTCAAACCCGCAGCTTAGTAAATCTAGCCCTAAGTCTGATCCTACTGACATTTACAACTCACCTGCGTCGCCTTCTTAATAAAAAGTAATTTTATAACCTATTAAACACACTGCCATAAACAATAAAAGGCAACATTATGCCACATTACAGTACCACCTAATTCTACAGGTCTTATCTTACCTTACAATCATGCTATGGTGCCGTTTTTCCATTCTTTAGGCGAGAATGTGTTGATCAATGACTGTAGTCTGTTCTCCTTTCCATCTTGGAATCCTCTGACACAATATTGACTTACTCACTGCATGCTTAATTAAGTTAAGGAAAGGGAGGGAAGGATGTACGAGGGACAAACATTGCAAACCAGGTGTGGCTCCAGGATATCTGTGAGTCTTAATTATATGCAGAGCAGGAAACGAACACTAGTGAAAATATAATCCTGTAATAACTAGCTGTCGAAGTCAGCAAATTTGATAAAGTAATTTCAATAAAAATCGAGCAAACTTGGTTGTCTTTGCCTGCTAATATGCGTAGAGCACGCTACGGCGTGGAAGGGCTTATCCAGTCGCGACACGTGGCAATAACAGTTTTTACACTTTTATGTACATTCGCACAAACACACACATTTGTAAATAGTACACAATAATTGTTGTTGCAACACATAGTTATTTATGTCGAAATATAGTAGTGTTTATGTGTAATATTATAAGTTATATGCATATTGGTGATACATATGGTACAGGTTAAAGGAAATGTGTCATGTCTGGTATCATATTAATCCCCTTTACATCAGCAGCTGTCCGGTTCATTCGGCGAAGAGATCGCATATTGCATACTCTAGTTATTGATGTTAGGGATTAAACCTTTAATATGATGCTGACTATAAAATGCTAATGGACTAGTTGTAACTGGAGTCTTGGCGGGAAGAAAGGAACACATCCCCTGGAGAGATGACCCCCACCTTTGGATTCTTTAGTTTGAACTAGCCTATAATCTGCAACCCCCTGGACCTTCCTGAAGTCTGGACCAATAGAAGCAAGCCACACCATCTGCATTGTTTTGCTGTATTTCTGTTTGCATATAAGCAGTAGCTTTTCATCTAGTTTTCAGTCATATTGACCACAGACTTCAGACCTGAATGACTGTTCACTGGATCCAGAGCGCCTGCGATAAGCAACAGCTGTACTTATTATTATTTCGCTTGAATTATTCTGCTACTTTTTGAGAATAAATATTTGTGCGTTGGAAACACAAATCGAGATTCGACAATCGTTATTGGATAGCGACAAAACGTGCATAACATAGCTAACTAGAAAGAGTAATCTGCATATGTGTGCATGTGCGACTTGGCTTGTCACATGTGCAGTGAAACTGGAAGCTCAGATTTGGGCTTCAGTTACAATTAGTAAATGAAAAATAAATAAATCGATTTTAATTTTAAAAAAATGTGAAAAAAATGTATGCTTTTAAAAATGAGTCTACTGCTTGGCCAGGCCAGAATGGAGGCAAATGTGCTTGCGTTAGCCCAAATAACCCACACCGACCTGGGTGCTTTGATAAATTGGGAGAAGCTCTAGCTCTGGCGATCATAAATAGGCCTCTCTGTATGAGTTGTATATTGTGATTGCCGCATTTTGCATTAACACTATAAACTAGAGATGCTCAGGCTCGGTTCCTCAGAAACCGAACACACCCGAACTTCGAGGATCTGAGTACAGAGCCGAGTCGGCTCGGTATTCTCGCACGCCCTCGGAATCGAAAACGAGGCAAAACGTCATCGTAAAGTCGTTGGATCTTGGATCTCGCGAGTTTTGGATTCCTTTTTAAGATCCAAAATAATGAGGTGGGAGGGTGGGAGGACCCCCATTTTTCTTTTCTGCCACTGCTGCCATCCACAAAAAGTGTCTTAGATGTGCTAGGAACTGCCGTGTGTTTGTGTCATTGCTCTGTCACTTACCATCCAGCCAGGTCACTGCAGTTTTTGTCCGAAAGTATATGAAAATAATATTGTGATCTGTGCGATGGTCAAAATTGACTGCAAATGACTTGAAATTACTGTTATTGAAGTTAATAGTATGTGGGAACAAAAAAAGAGCAAAAATATGTGATTTTAGCATATTTTAGGATTTTCCCTAAAAAAATCCAAAACCAAAACCAAAACAACTGAGGGCGGTTTTGCCAAAACCAAAACACGAAGCTAATCCAGATCCAAAACCAAGACCACTTCACTGGGGTCAGTGAGCATCTCTACTATAAACACACTAAACTGTCTCATGAATATTTACACACCAGTGTAATTTACCATTTTCACAACTTGCATTAGTGTACTTGCAATGGAAAAATAAAGGGTGTATACAACCAAGTATATACCTATGTACTGGTTTTATAAATTTATAAACATATTACACAATAATAAATGCATTATATTTTTCCTTTAATAGATTTCCATAATGCACACTCACATCACCATCCCTCTGCTCTCTGTAGTCATGTATCATATAGGATGCAGTGCACAAAATTAATGTTGCTCAATTAAATTACAAGTAACTGCAGGTGCCTAGAAAGGGAAGGATTACCTAGAAAAGAAACACCCCACCCCAGCCTGCTGTCACTGTCAGCCAGTAAAAAGGACTAAATAAAACTATTATTTGTAAATAAAAGTTGCACGCATTTGCAAATATATGATATGCTACCCACCAATTCATGGCACATCTGCTAATAGAGTGGTCCTAACTTTAAACAGAGAGAGCCCATATATTGGGTCAGATTGTGAGGACCATTCGTTCTGGTGGGTTCTTTGAAATCACCCAAGCAGATTGTTGCAACCAAAATGCAGTTTATCCGGTAGACGGCAATATAGACAGGTAGATAGAGCGTCACCAAGGAGATGAATTTCTTGCAGAGTGTACACATGTGTCAGAAGCACAGTTCCTAATCACAGACTCATGAGACCCAAAAAGCATAGGTTATATACTCTCTATTATTTCCATGGTGATGGTGCTAATGGGGAGGGAGGGATATGGTAGTAGCCAGTTTATGATAAGTGGGAAGGTGATAATTCTTACCCTGGAGCATCCTCCCCCTGGTGGTTGTATACTGTTGGTTCCCTGTGGAGAAGGTGCCTACAAATCTGACCCAGTGTGCTAGTATGCAATGACCTTGTTGATCAGATGACAGGTTTAATGGTATTGTATTTGTGTACACTCATTGTTCAGCCCAGACGTCTTGTTCCATCTTATCCCTGATTAACTATTCCACCTGGCGACATTTAAGAATAAATCTGTCTAACGTATAACAAGTAGCATTGATCTGCATGGAATATAATAATGTATGTTAACAAACGCATATGAATACAAACTACAGTAAAGTATAGAGCAGCGAGATGATGAAAGTTTAGTGCGCAGAAAGGGGCGATAGATCGCAAGTCTCCTTAGTGCCTCAGTAGCACAAGTCCAAAACTCGCACATCGTGGTTTTCACACACAGATTCATGTGTTCTTAAATTGAGAGCTAACTTAAAACTAAATACCTCAAAAGCTTCCAAAATTCACAAGGTCCAACAGTCCCTGAAGTCTTAGTTATCATTGCATATGTGGCAGGTATGGGATCAGTATATGACAAGGAGTGCTTGTCCTTATAGAAGAAGCTCTGTGTAGTGGCGGGTGGCTTAGGATATGGTTGTAAATGTGTGTAACAAAGACATCTGCATTTTATTTACAAATAGAAGGCAGTTTTAGTTAATATTTTTTTACTGGCTGGTGGTGGGGGATTTTTGTTTTGTTAGTGTGTAGAGTGATCTTGAGCCTATGATATACATCTGAATACCAACAAAACTGCTGACTTGAATTGTTGGCTTTATTACATTACTGTGCATCAGGGTCATTCCGGACCACAGTAGCTGTGGCAGCAGTAAAATCACAGTCTGCTTTAGGTTAGGTACTGAAGTCACTCATATGGGCATTTCTGCCGGACAAAAAGGCAATTTATTCATTTGTGGCAGTAGATGCTACACATGTAGTCCCAGCAGCACTGTACGAAATTAACCAATCTTTCATAACCGTAAACATTACTATTCCATTAATGTACAGGTTATAAGTGATGTGTCTCTCATCATTCATAGTTTGCTTGATTGCCAATTTTCCTGGTAGAACCCATGACTCCTTCATCATGAGACAATAATTGTCAAACATTTCCTGACAGGCAAATTAAAAACAAGTAGGGATTTGGTACATGTGTAATTAACTAATTCATAGAATTATTATGTTGTATGTTCCATTTAATTAGGACTTGTGTGTATTAATGTACATAGAGTCTCATTGCTGCAATATTGCTCTATGCCAAGACAACCGTCCACCCATTTTTATCCCCATACCATCTACCCAACCTCATATATCCTTGCCCAAATTTTTTATATTAATACATTATATCCATAAACTAGAGCTCCTTCCTAGTTAACATTAATACCTTATACATCCCTAAACACTTCTCCTGGATCCACATACCACAACACTCACTCATACCACCCCAGCAACCACCCATAAGCAGAGCTCCATGGCCACTGACAGATAGTATTGCTTTATATCTATGTTTACTAGGTGGAGGAACCAGTGTTAGCAGTAGTTTCATACTCTTCCTTACTAGCCAAGAGCATGTATGTAATCAAATCTTTATCTTATGAAAATTGTGCTGCATTAAGAGTTTTAGTGACATTGCTAAAAAAAAAAACAAGAAAACTACCTCATCAGTGGACCCAGCACATGGAAACAAGCAGAGCAGTAAAATGTACAGTCATGGCCAAAAGTTTTGAGAATGACACAAGTATTGGTTTTCACAAAGTTTGCTGCTTCAGTGTTTTTAGACCTTTTTGTCAGATGTTGCTATGGTTTACTGAAGTAAAATTAGAAGCATTTCATAAGTGTCAAAGACTTTTATTGACAATCACATAAAGTTTATGCAAAGAGTCAGTATTTGCAGTGTTGACCCTTCTTTTTGAAGACCTCTGCAATTCTCCCTGGCATGCTGTCAATCAACTTCTGGGCCACGCCACATACTGACTGATGGCCACCCATTGTTGCCTAATCAATGCTTGGAGTTTGTCAGAATTTGTGGGTTTTTGTTTGTCCACCCACCTCTTGAGGATTGACCACAAGTTCTCAATGGGATTAAGGTCTGAGGAGTTTCCTGGCCATGGACCTAAACTTTGGGATGTTTTGATTCCCCGAGCCACTTAGTTATCACTTTTGCCTTATGTCAAGGTGCTCCATCATGCTGAAAAAGGCATTGCTCGTCACCAAACCGTTCTTGGATGGTTGGGAGAAGTTGCTCTTGGAGGCTGTTTTGGTACCATTCTTTATTCATGGCTGTGTTCTTAGGCAAAATTGTGAGTGAGCCCACTCCCTTGGCTGAGAAGTAACCCCACACATGAATGGTCTCAGGATGCTTTACTGTTGGCATGACACAGGACTGATGGTAGCGCTCACCTTTCCTTCTCTGAACAAGCATTTTTCCAGATGTTCCAAACAATCTGAAAGGGGATTCGCCAGAGAAAATGACTTTACCCAGTCCGCAGTAGTCCAATCCCTGCACCTTTTGCAGAATATCAGTCTGTCCCTGGTGTTTTTCCTGCAGAGAAGTGGTTTCTTTGTTTGGCCGTCTTGACACCAGGCCATCCTCCAAAAGTCTTTACCTCACTGTTCGTGCAGATGCACTCACACCTGTCTGCTGCCATTCCTGAGCAAGCTCCGCACTGGTGGTACCCCGATCCCGCAGCTGAATCAACTTTAGGAGATGGTCCTGGCTAGACGCTCTTCGGCGCCCTGAAGCCTTCTTCACAACTATAGAACTGTTCTTCTTGAAGTTCTTGAAAATAAATGGTTGATTTAGGTGCAATATTACTAGCAGCAACATACTTGTCTTTGAAGCCTTTTTTATGCAAAGCAATGATGACTGCACACGTTATGTTGCAGATAACCATGGTTAACAGAGGAAGAACAATTGTTTCAAGCACCACCCTCCTTTTAAAGCTTCCAGTCTGTTATTCTATCTCAATCAGCATGACAGAGTGATCTCCAGCCTTTTCCTCGTCAACATTCTCACCTGTGTTAACTAAAGATGCTCACTGACCCCCGTGAAGTGGTTTTGGATCTGGATTAGTTTCGTGTTTTGGTTTTCATTTTGACAAAACCACCCTTGTGTGTTTTGGCTTTGGTATTGGATCTGTATTTTTTTTGAAAAATTGCAAAAATATGTTAAAATCACATAAGTTTGCACTTCTTTTGATCCTACATTATTATTAACCTCAATAACACTAATTTCAAGTAAATTTTGACCACCTCATAGGTCACAATATTATTTTCATACACTTTCAAACAAAGATTGCAGCAGTCCTTGCCAGTGATAAGAAAAAGACCATTGTCATGCCTGGGCATAAGACCAAAAATCCACCTCTTATGTGTGCAATTATTTTTACAAAAATCCTGACAATAGTTGTCTAGCTATTTGTAAAGCCACACTCAGTAGAGGTAGGGACCTTAACCATCTAGGATCCTCATCCATGTTATGCCATTTGAAGCGAGTACATTGAAAGTTGTTGGGAAAATAACAACAAGCAGTCCAGCATCAGCTAGCTCCCTTCTCTCATCTAGATTCCAGCACCTGCAATCTACACCCCCAAAACCTTCATCATCAATATCCTCACAAGTGATGGGAGTTAGTCCTGCATTCAAGTTGCTAAGGCTAGATGACTCCTCCACTAACCATGATTCCTCATTGAGCGTTAGTCCCGCTGCTGCTGGGGGTGGATCTTCAACCCAGAAGAAAACTACTAGTAGTTTACAACAATTGACTGTTAAACAATCCGTTGCTAAAGGAAGAAATTAAGAAAGCTGTCACCCAGTCGCAAAGCGGATCACAGACGCCATGGGGACTATGCTCGTATTAGATCTGCGTACAATATCCACTATTAATGCAGCTGGTGTTAGACAATTACTTGAGGTCTTGTGGCCCCGTTACCAAATTCCATCATGACACCATTTTATTAGAAAAGCTATTCCTCACCTCTACCAGAAGGTTAGTAAAAATGTAATTATTGGGCTACAAAATGCCATTCTACCCACTGTACACTTAACCACAGATATGTGGACAAGCGGAACTGGGCAAACTAAAGAGTATATGACTGTGACAGGCCACTGGGTTGGTGATTCACCTTCACCAGCAGAAACAGCAGCAGCATGTACCCAAGTACGTCACATTTTTCTGAGGCAGGCTACTCTGTGTATCATCTGCTACACTAAGAGGCATATTATTGTTATCATATATATTATTATTAGTGCCAATAGTGTTATCGAGGATAAGGTCACCTCTAAAAAAGAAATGGGTTTGCAAAGAGCATCTAAAGATTTGGAGGCTGTGGGAAAATCGGATTGAGCGAGGTAGGGAATTCCATAAGTGGGGAGCAGCATGGAGAAGTCTTGAAAGCGGGAGTGAGAGGTGGTTATCAGAGATGAGACAAGGCGCAGGTCAGAGGTAATACCGCTGGAAACCTGTTTTAAAAACTAAGGGATGTCATTGCAACATGGCTTATCCTGCTTTGACTCTCCTGAGGATATGTGATTTCTGATAACGCCACCAATACTGGAAGTTTAAGAGAAAGGAAAGAAGTTATTTGGTAGGTGCACTGAGGCTTCTAATTGGTATTAAATATAATGTAACATTTATTAAGTATTAGTTAAAATAAGCGAAATATAATAAAATATACTAAAAACAAATGCTGTCTGCATATATATCCTTCATAATGTGTGGACTTATGTTATAGGTAGATTACTAGTATTACCACTAGCTGTAATTGTGTATTGCTGGGTAATGCTATGTGTTAAGAAACAAAGTGGAACCTCCCCACATTAAGCTAATTCCTTAATAGGATTAGCTATAGATTTACCAGAGTATCACTGTAATGAGACACTATCATTAGCCCATATATTTGAGCTGTAGTGTCTCCTAGCAAAAACAGGGAGTGTATTGCTGTCCAGGCCCGGCGCTCCCATTAGGCAAGGTTAGGCACTTGCCTAGGGCGCCGGGCTCTGGAGGGCGCCACAGAATTCTAAAATACTTTAAAACTGTGCGGCGACCGCTGACCATACCTGTCACGGCCGCCGCACAGCATTCAGATGGACGGGGAGGGGGGGGAAGAGGCTATTTTGTCACCACCGCCGCCTCTCTGCTCCGTCTCCTCCCCTTACTAGTGTCAGTGAGTGGAGGGGAGGAGACGGAGCAGAGAGGCGGCGGTGGTGAGACAAGGTAAGTAGAGGAGGGAGGTGGGAGGAGGGAGGCGATTTTTGCGGGGGGGGGGGGCGGCGATTTTTGCGGGGGGGGGGGCGCCGCTTTTTTAAAAATGCCCAGGGCGCCGTGGATCCTAGCACCTAGCGCAATCACCAGTGCCCGATTCAAGCTTTGGGCATCTCCAAGGTACGGGTTTGTCTGTCATATCACTTGCACCAGATGCAGGTCTGGTGTAAGCGCCGAAGGCCAGCGATGACGGTCTCATCTGCATGCTAGAACATGTGTTTGCAATCAGGAACAACTGTAAAAATGTATTTTATGTACAGTAGACATTAATAACATCCTAATAAATGTATTTTATGGAGAGAATTTTTTGGTTAATGTTTTGTCATTGATAACTATAACAGGTGACATTAATTAAATGTATTTATTTTCTGTGCGTGACTTTATATTCCACATGTGTATTAGACGTATATACAGTGTATTGTCTGTTAGGGCAGAGCTGACCTAGACCTGTACTCATCAACAGAGACAGGGCCAGAATAAGGGCCACATGGGCCTGGGGCTGGAAATTATAAAGAGCCTCTTGTGGGAAGTGTGGTCCCATCGGAGGTGTGGCCAGTGATGTGTGGGTGTGACCAGCTGTGTGTGGGTGTGGTCAGCATCATGGGGCATAGCTGGCACTTCCCTCCTGCCACCTGCATCCCCTTCCATCTTCCCTTATATAAAGAGTGCACCACTAACTGGTTCACACAGCAAGTGAAGAGTGGAAATACGCCCCAGCTGTCCCTCCTGCCGGAATAAGCTCCTGGCTGCTCAGCACAGTCCCCTAAAATCAGGACTATCCTGATGGAATCGGGACAGTTGTGAAATAAAGGTATGTTATTTTATTGACCATTGAAGACAAAAATACAATGGTTAATTATTTTTATTAATAAAGTGTTTTAACAGAAACACACATGAAAAATGCTAATTTTCAGGCTTTTAACATTGAACAATGTTACTTGTTTCTCCGGACCACCGGGGAAACATGTAACCATGCGAAACGGATAGGGAGATGGAGCAAAGTACTCCTACATGTTACCACATACATCCAGGGCCGGATTTACCACTAGGCAACCTAGGCAATTGCCTAGGGCCCAGCGGTCCCCAGAGGGCCCTCCCAGGGCCGGCGGTGAGACCAACCTTTAAAAATGGGCCACTACTTATGGGCCAGTGCAATGTGCTTGCCCCCCTGGGCTAAAGTCTGCCAGCCAGCCCCTGAATAGGGGTATATGTTATGCTAAAAACTATAGTGCTATGGATTTTTTCAGGGAGAGGGCCCCAAACCAGTATCTTGCCTAGGGCCCCATGAGGTCTAAATCTGGCTCTGTATACATCTGAGCAGACTTCAAAATACAAATAGTCAAACACAGTTACCTGTTAGTGGCACCAGGGTATAATCTCCAGGGCCAAACGCAGGATTTGTTGAGGTGGGCGTGACCAGCATGCATGGGGGCGTGGCTATAATATTAGACAGTGCTTGGCTGCTCTCCAACTCTTCCTATCCCCATAATATACATGGGCAATGCTGCGTGCACTACTGTTAGGTGCACGCAGCTCTCCCTTTTCAAACAGAGCCATGTGAAGCGGGAGCAGGGTCCAGCACCTCAATTATACAGTGCTCCAGGCTTGGAGGGGGGTTTCCAGGCACTAGGGAAACCCCCCCTCGGTTTGCCTATGATCTCCATTGAAAAAGTTAATTTTGCAGTAAGAAAAGGAATGGATCACTATGCTAATACACACGGGCCATTCACACATATTATATTTTCCCATATCCCCTGCTGTCACATATCCCCTGCTGTCACATATCCTCTGTTGTCACATATCCCCTGCTGTCACATATCCCCTGTTGTCACATATCCTCTGTTGTCACATATCCCCTGCTGTCACATATCCTCTGTTGTCACATATCCCCTGCTGTCACATATCCCCTGTTGTCACATATCCCCTGTTGTCACATATCCTCTGTTGTCACATATCCCCTGCTGTCACATATCCCCTGCTGTCACATATCCTCTGTTGTCACATATCCTCTGTTGTCACATATCCCCTGCTGTCACATATCCCCTGCTGTCACATATCCCCTGTTGTCACATATCCCCTGCTGTCACATATCCCCTGCTGTCACATATCCCCTGCTGTCACATATCCCCTGTTAAAAATAAATTGTTCCTACCTGTTGTGTTGAGCGCTGCTGACCTCCGTCTGGGACTGGGTGGAAGTTGGTACAGCACGAGTTACACACACCCTCTGTAGGCGCAGCCCCCACCCATCTCAACAATAGGCAGCCTTGCAAAATGCATTTTTTTTCCCCCTGGCTGGCCTGTGCCAATCTTTGTGGAGAGGCCTCCCCATACATTTCTTACCCTTCTCCAAATTGTTAAAGATACTAGAATGCTGGATTGAAGAGGGTTATTTATGAAGGAATATTTGCACCACCCTAATGATGGGTCTGAAGGGAGTTATAGGTAAATGTTCAGTCATCTTTGCACTCGGCTCTTCTGCTCCTAGAAAATTAGTGAAAGAAGTAACAATATTTTTATATTTAACCCCCCTCCTTCCCCATCCTTGATATATATTGGTCATCTTGGATTAGAGCGTCAGCTAGTTACATTGTATGGTGACAGTCTCTTACTAATATGTTGAAAGATCATACTAGTGATACATGTAGGTGATAATTTGATTATGTATTACAAGGACTTTGTTGCCCTCTAGTGGCAGTGGAGGGTATTGTTAGCATACATATAGACTTATTACATTAATTACATTATAAATGATAAAGGCGGTGGGTCGTGGCATTGTCGCCTTAAAACCGGCAATCTCACTTTGGTCATTGTAAGTGACTAGAATCCCACTCGCGGCATTTTGTACAGTCACAATTTATAGCAGCCGCCTATCGGGCGTGTCGGACATAGTGTCTATCTGAATTATGGTAAGTCTGTATTTCCTTAATGTCGCCCCTTATAGTAACCGGCATTTTTAGATCAGTATAACTTTTGTCGGGATAATTGTAATCGAAAAGACCTACCCCACCCGTACAGGTGTACATTATGGAGTTGATTTTTGTTAACATTTTTAACCAGTGGGCTTTAAGGACTGAACAGGATAAAACAAGATATGTGAGACGTTAATTTGCTGAGGAAGTGGTATATTTAGTTCACTGTTGAGGCAGTGCAATAGTAGTAGTAAAAGACTTTATAGGTTGTGTCTAAGGTCAGTACGTATCTGGAGGAGTGATGCAGGTCTTGCAGAATTGCAGACCATTCACTCCCATCCAAGTGGATCCCCAGCTCCCTTACCCAAATAGCTGTGTGTGTAGGTAGGTGTTCTGTTCTTTTGACAATTATGACCTTATAGAGGCTAAAAATGCTTAGATTTCTTGCTAGGGGTTGGTGAACACTTTTTTTTTTGTATTTATTCTGATGAGTCTGCTTAGTGAAAAGTGCTGTATACCATGCTTGTCAAATCTCCCGGAGTGTCCGGGAGACTCCCGAATCCCGGGTAGGTCTCCCAGACTCCCGGGAGAGTAGGGCATTCTCCGACATCCCGAATCTGCCCACTTCCTAGTGAAGTGGGCTGAATTTGGAGCCTTCATGACGCGATTCTCAGGAATCCGCGTTCCAAAATGACGCAATTACCTGAGCCCCGTCCCTGAATCTCCCAGAGGCCAACATTCTAAAGTTGTCAAGTATGATGTATGTACTGTACCTCTAACACACAGCAATTGAAATGTTCTGGTTATATTGGTGTATTAAAAAGAATTTTATATCCTTAAGTAGATGTGCGCAACCCACCTCCCCCTCTATTCCAGTTAGCTTTAGCTGTCATGGCCCAATTTTTAGGTGCCATGGCGAGCTGGACCTATCAGCCCTCAGTTAGCTTATATACACACATCCACAGAAACACATTCAAATAGTGTTATTTTGAAGTATAGGTGGTTTAAGCTTACATTAAAACACTAGCTGACATAGAACCCACAATGTATGCTCAGGCCAGTAAAAGATGATCATGCTGCAATACACCATTAGCCCATATAGAAACATTCACAGAAACTGTAACAAAGTATGAATAAAGAACATATCAAGAGGACACGTGAAATATCTCTTCACTTTCCAAATGCCACCTCTGAATAGTCTAAATCCATACTAGACTAATATATTATAACATTACCAGCCCATCCTCAGTATACGCTTTCTGAAAGCATTACCGTTACATTCCTCTCCAATCGGTGGTGCTCCTCGAGATAAAATCAAAGAATATTCCACTAGAGGGCGCTCAAAGGCTAGAAAAATAGAATTCAATGTTTATTTGTATACATTAAAATATATTCATCTTGTGTAAATGAGGCAAAAGATAAAAACTAACACAATACAAGTGAAAGTGATTGTGACTAAACAATTAAATATCAATAATTTTAAAATCTGAACTGTCGTTCTTTTCTTATGTTTTTAGTGATTTGTAGGCAACTGTATTTTCTTTTTAATTGTTGTCTCTGGCATCAATGTAGCATTCACTATATACATATTAATGTAGTCAATCTATCGGCGCTTAACCTGTTGACAGCCAGACTACTTCCACCAAAATGTCATCAGTCAGAAATGTTGACAGGTGGTTAAAAAGGCGACACTCAAACCACTATACAGCACTGTGTCACCGTAAAGCCCCATGTTACAAATAGACCAAGCAGCAATTCAGTCATTACACGGCGGGAGCTCTTCATGTCAGGAGCTAGTTTGCGGCAGTCTCAAGATATTTTTTATCCTGCCAAGCACCGATTCACTGGATTATTAGGTTATGTTTATTCAAAGCTGCTGGACCGAGGACCTGTGTTTCTCTCTCTTTTATTTTTTTATGGACATTACTTTTTTTAGGTTGTAAACTGCCAGATCCCAGGAAATAATTTTAATTTATTCTATGGACAGGAACGGATTGCAAATGAAGAATCTGAATGTTGGTGAGTATACAGGGGTGTTTTTTATTAATTTCAAATAAAGTTATTATATAAGCGAGGGGTTTATTTTATTTACATTTTGTCTTGGTGCACTACAGGTACCAGTGGGATAAACTGTTTGAGGTGGGGGTAGAAGGGACGCGCTGGTTTTCTTTATGTACTAACGTTTAATCATTTATTTTTTCCTGTGTTGTTTACTGTATTGTGTCGGTGGATCCAGCCGCGTCCAGCGTCTCTTTGTGATATAATATAATGTGATGATATAATAAATTATATATATATATATATATATATATATATATATATATATATATATATATATATTACACACACACAGGCCTCTCCACAGAAATAGGCCCAGGCCAGCCCGTATATACATATTTGGACTATAAAGTCACACACAGAAAAAAAATAATCAATTAATGTCACCTGTTATAGCTATTAATGACAAAATATTAAAAAATAAAAATAAATTACATACTTTACTCTCCATAAAATACATTAGGATGTTATTAATGTCTACTGTACATAATACATTTTTACAGTTGCCCCTGATTGCAAACACATGTTATAGAATGCATATGTGACCATCATCGCTAGTAATCAGCACTTACCCCAGACCTGTAGCTGGTACAAGTGATATGACAGAAAAACACGTACCTTGAGATACCCAATGTTTGAATCAGACACTGCTGATTTTGCTTGAGCTTGGCATGACTTTACTGTACATTGACTACATGCATACGCCCATTTCCCTCCCCGATCCACCCCTGAAATTGTAGTCTGTAGTAGGGTCCTTTGCACTTGAAGATGAATTGGACATTACTGCTCTCTCTGGCGTATGGTTTGTTTCTGGGCATGTGCCGAACAATTTTACACAAAATACAGAACATATTAGCATTTACATTCCATAATGAATCAGGCCCTTTGTGTCTATCTTATAGAGTAATATCTGAAACTCATCACACAGTAAGGTATTTTCAGGTTTGTATCTAACTTAGTTATAACATCATTGTAGCTAACTTAAAGTATTTGTCTCTCTCACTAACTGCCCCAAGTGTGAGGAGGCCCCCAAGGTCTCTCTTTAACCACTACCACAAACTGCCCCCAGCCGCGATTTGTCTGTTGGAGAGGTGACCACACCAAAATCATCATCATCACTCCACATATGACTTGTCACCTTCCCCCTCCTATAGTCCTTGACATGTACAAACCCCACCACAGAGCGGAATGATTTGACACCATTGTTTCAAAGCTCTAAAGGTGCCTTTGTAGAAATATCAGGTAATCAGATACCAAAGGCTTTTGCAGTCAGAAAAATAGAGGACTCCAGTTGTGGCTGGACTCTCTCCACTGATGGTAAAGACAGTGAGAAAAGTCTCTTATCTTGCTTAAAGAAGAAATGGCTCAGTGGGCGAGTAGCCAGGTTCTTTACTTGCAGTGATAGAGGAGGCTCTGGTTACAAACCCCGTCTGGTTTCATTTTAGTAAATTGAATGTTGCAGCAGGCTGAAGACATTGAGCAAAGTATAATTTAGCTCAGTTGACTAGTAGTGAGGTGCCCATGGACAGTCATAGTAGAGGCCCTGCTCTGAATTCTGAGTGACTTCCTTTTCAGTACATTTCATGTTGCAACAGGCTTGATAAAGTCCATAAGAAAAGTCTCTCTATATCTTCAACAAATGTTCTAGCTTGGTGGCCCAGTAGATAGGAGATCTGTTTACAGTGTATATGGCCTTCTTTGTTTGAATCCCCAACCAGGTAACATTTACAGCTCCTTTGGTTTTGCTCCAGGCCCCTTGATGGCATTGATAAAAGTCTCATTGCTGCTTACTTCATGTACTGGCTCAGTTGACTAGTAGCCAAACTGCTGACTGTGATAGTGGAGGTCCTGGTTTGAATCCCCAGAGAGGCTTGGTGGTCTATCCTATGTCATTAGCCTGCGTAGTGGGTTCTCTCCTTGTAGTAATGATGTGGTCATTTGTTTGTTTAGCATTCTTTAATAAATTTGGCTGTTCTATCCAAAGGTGCAACAGTCAATGTATGAAAAGACAACTCTTTCTTACATTATTAACTTGCCACTAGACTACTCTTTTCTCAATATTCATAGGAACGCTGCTGTCAGTTGATCACTTTACTGCTTGCCCACTAACTTATGCCCTCAATGTAAATAAAGACAGACCATCCTTCAGGTGAGTAGGAAGAATCTTCTCAATATCATGAACCATCATCATCATCATTTATTTATATAGGGCCACTAATTCCGCAGCGTTGTACATAAAACTCACTCACATCAGTCCCTGCCCCATTGGAGCTTACAATCTAAATTCCCTAACACACACACACACACACACACACAGACTAGGGTCAATCTGATAGCAGCCAATTAACCTACCAGTATGTTTTTTGGAGTGTGGGAGGAAACCGGAGCACCCGGAGGAAACGCATGCAAACACAGGGAGAACATACAAACTCCTCACAGATAAGGCCATGGTTGGGAATCAAACTCATGACCCCAGTGCTGCGAGGCAGAAATGCTAACCACTAGGCCAAACCAGTCAGGTGCACCAACCAATGCACAATGTACAAAGAAGGATCTGATCCAGGACCTCAGCAATCTTATGACAGGAGAGCACCTGGCTACTAGTCATCTGAGCCAACATATGGTTTAAGCAAATGCGGGAGACTTTTCTCAATGTCTTCAACAAGCCAGGTGTAAAATTCAAGGTACAAAAGCTACAGCTGTCTGTGAATTTGAACGAAGACTTCAATAACCTCTACAAGCAGAGATTCAGGATACTAGTCCTCTGAGCCACCTTAAGCATACGTAAGGGTTTCCCTAAGTGTCATTATTCATCCTAGTGCATTAGGCACGTTAGTTAAAAGAATACTGTCTTGGGGTTCAATTCAAAGCCTCCACCATTACCTGTGAACAGAGAATCTGGACACAAGACTACAGAGCCAGCTTACAGAACACACATTGACCTACTAGGCGCTAATAAACAAAAATAATAAATATAAATGATATGAAATATAAGAGTCGCACCCTAGTGGAGGGGATATGCCACTTCCACTGTGTGAATGTAAATGGGAAAAAAACAATATGTGGGGGTGCCTACAAATGAACATCTAAAAACATAATTATTGAATAAAAAGTGCTTTTTTTTTTTTAAGACATCTATATGTAACATTTTTAGATAGACAAACTGAACTCCTAAATAACATACAAATGATTTACTTGTTAGAATTAGCAAAAAAACATAAATATGGTCAATACAATATTAAAATATTAAAAAATAAAAACTTCTTGCTATAGACAGACTAAATATACATATAAGAAAACCACAATATAGATTATGAGAAGCATTGCTCAATTTAACAAAAATAGGCGCACATGCAAAAAATACACTGATGCAATGTTAACTATAAATAGGATACATATGAGTGGTCAGCTCATTTGAATTCCCTAAATAGAGTGAAAATCGCCTTCACTTTTACCATGTATCGTTTTTGTTTTTATATTTTGCCTCATATATATAAAAATGTGGATATATTTTAATATATACCGGAGAAAAAAAATATTTTATTTTCCTAGCCCTTGAGTGTCCTTTATTGGAATAGTCTTTCGTTTCCCTACAAGTTTTATATTGCTAATGCCATTAATAAGATGAAGGAGGTGATGACAATGTTGTATCAGTTCTGGCACCTGAGTTTCTATGTTTAGAGTGTTGTACATAGTTCTATTTTATATGTGTTACAATGTTTTGTTTTTATCATTGTTCTTGCTGTAATTATTGGATACAAATTTAACAGATTTGGCATTTCAATATTTTATACATCAAATGTACATGGCTAGAAGATTTAATGCGTCCCCATAATTAAATGTAAAGGACGAGACCGACGAGCAGCCCTAACAATACGCTCTCTTCATCACCTCTCTATCAATTATCTTGCTCTGCAAAACTAACTCTTATTTTGACTATGCTATGCAAAACGAGGTGCACGGGAGTGTCTACTCTGTACTTTGCTCCGTCAAACATCTCTTCCCCATTTTGTGTGCAAACACCACTCTCTTGCACAATAAACTCATGCACTTTGTATGTAGAAAACTAGGCTCATCATCATCATCATCATCATCATTCACATAGCGCCACTAATTCCGCAGCGCTGTAAAGAGAACTCACTCATACCCGTCCCTGCCCCATTGGAGCGCGAGAGAGCGAGAGAGAGACTAGGATCAATTTGCTAGCACCCAATTAACCTACTAGTATGTTTTTGGAGGAAACCGGAGCACCCGGAGGAAACTCACGCAAACACGGGGAGAACATAAAAACTCCACACAGATAAGGCCATGGTCAGGAATTGAACTCATGACCCCAGTGCTGTAAGGCAGAAGTGCTAACCACTAAGCCACCGTGCTGCCCCAGGTCTTTATGCAAAATTAAACATCTGTGAAGGAGTGACTGCTCCTATACACGCCCCTGCAATGACATCATAGTGGGTTGTGGTCAGATCAGTGGCCGCAAAACACTCTGCACACCCCGCTTCAACGCAGTGGTACATTAGCTTTGCGTTATGCGTCATCTCGGCTTTTGAGCTGTGCCATGGTATGTGCTGGCTCCTGACTATTATTATGTAACACTGCAATCTATACGCACTTTACATACTATTATTACGTAACTCTGCAATCTACATGTATATTTACTTTACAACTCCGTAATCTATAGTTATATACCATTGCAATATATATGCATCAGCTGAATTATACCTAACCATCTGGTACTTCTAATACTATTCTAGGCGTATTCGCTCTACTACACTTCTTTTGGTCCTTTTACATTCCCCTTTCTCTCAGAGTTGACTTAGTAACAGAACAGGGGAAACTTTCTGGATGTAAACTGGATTTTGACTTCTGAGAGTGGCTTTTGCACAATAACTTATCTGTTGAACTGTACTATATTGTATATTTATATATTGTTTATTTGATAATAAAGTCAACTTAGTATAGTAAAATATTTTGTATTATGTATTTTGTCATGTATTCATGATAACTGTGATAACGGATGACTGAATAGTTAGTCTTTACTTAATAATACCTTGTGATTACTATGATGATAGTGTTCCGCGGCGCGCTTCCTCCACCTGCATCCCGGCTGCCATGACAACAGGCGGATGTAACTTCCTCCTGTTCCATCCCGGCCGTCACCATGGCAGTGGCTGGGACATTATCCAGCGTCGCGACCCGGCAATTGTGGACAGCCGGGCATGAGCGCATTAGTCGTAAATGAATCACATCCTGGGGCTAATTATTATTCACTGGAGCAACAGCTTCTGATTGGTCAGTATTACTATTTAAGGCAGGGAGAGCTTAGCCTCCCTGTCGGTTATAGCGTCTGTGTGCTGCACAATTGCTGACCAACTCTGTCCTGTTCTATCCTGTGGATACTCTGCATTTTATCCGATTCCTGCTGTGAGCTTTGGCTTTGACCCTACTTGAATGCTGATTGCCCCTGACCTCTGCCTGTTCACCGAATTACCCGTTTGCTATTTACCCTGACCTCTGCCCTGTTTCCTGATTATCCTACTCGCTACTGACCCACGACCACTGGACTGTCTTTGGTACCTGCCCTCTGTACTCTGGTTATCCTACACCCTGCGGTACGGTTATACTGATAAGCTTTTACTAGCCTAGAGTCAAGTCCTGGGGGCATCAGAGTACCTCCGAACAAGTTCAGTTCTAGGGGAAAGGCGGCTGCTATAGGTGAAGACCTCTATTAGGTTCTAAAAGCTTATCTAATAGCTGTTAGCCTAACAGATAGATTTGAGTTCACATACCAATTGACATGTAATAGTATACTGGATTTGTGAATAGATGTGATACCAAGGTGACTTGTACCCGTTCAATATAGGAAGCTGCATGAGTAGCGATCGCAACGATCCTTGTCGAGATTATTGGTGCATCAACAGAGACCCTTGTGTACGGGTTGTTGTGGCACAAGACGAGCGTTTAGGAAGGTGTCATTGAAAGATACCTCCTAGAACACTTGTATTGATATCGACATGCCTTAAAATAAAACAATGCACAACGTGTCTTATACTTCACTAATGAAGGATTGCAATTGTTATTAATAGATGTCATGAATTTGCTTTGTTATTATTTCCTCGGTGTGCAGTGAAGACAATTGCCTAATGGTCCTCCCAACATAGAATGCATATTTTTGGTAAAATGGAAGAGTCAATATAAGAACTTTCACCGGGTTTTGTAAAAGACTATTATAAAAAGGAATTAAGCAAAACTTGTAAGGTTCAAATAAATAATTTTCCAGGGTCATAAATTGAAGCTAACAAAATAACGTGGTCTAGGCAGTCTAAGGGAGACAAGCAGTTGAGAGAGTGTGTGTGTGTGTGTGTGTGTGTGTGTGTGTGTGTGTGTGTGTTGTTTGTGTGTGTGTGTGTTGTTTGTGTGTGTGTGTGTTGTTTGTGTGTGTGTGTGTTGTTTGTGTGTGTGTGTGTTGTTTGTGTGTGTGTGTGTAGAACCTAGGATAATTGGGCTCTTTGTGGTTGGATGAGATCAACTCCAAGTGACTTAAATCGACACACATCAGCACACGTATAGTCCCGTGGGCTGTATCTCTCAGCATATTTCCACCATTTACACTGGAAGCCTTGACATCACTTCTCTGACTCTCAGGTGATTAGCAGCACTGTGAGGGCTGAGTAAATTGAGTTATTGGGATTGATTAAAGATGACTTTACAAGGCTGTCAACAGTATGCTCGCATTGCCCGTTATAGCATTAGCTTGCTTAGGCACTGTATCTGTTTTGTTGGCATTTTGTCTGTCCTTGTTCACTGACCATTCTTGTCCGCCACCTGCACTGACTTTACGTTTATTGTATTTGTCTGCCACCTGCCCTGACTGACCATGGGTTGTGACCTCCTACTATACCATTTACCGCAAGACAATAGTTTAAATTGCACTTGATTATTCTGCCTTTTCTAGTTTACCGTTTACCATTTAGTTGCCATTTGTCATCTGGTATCCGCTCTGTGTTGTTTCAGGGCAGCAGTTTATAAATATAAACCTAAACGATTGCACTAAAGCCTGTTGGCAACTAAGTACCAGTGAGCAGATATAGCTCTATGGGAAATAGGGGATGTTATAGGTGAAGATCGGATCTTCAGTTCTATAGGATCATTAAATAACTGGCATACATTAACACTGAGATACAGATGGATGTAAAAAAAACAAAAAATATAACAAAATTATTTTCTCTTAAAAAAAAAAAGCTAACCAAAAAAAGCAGATATCTATGATGAAATGAATACAAGCACCTAATTGCGTTTTGAATGACGTGCGGACCAGTAAAGACATCAGAAATTTACATACACACGCCCCGAAGAGAGTCACGGTTTTAGGAACTATCAGCAGTTTGTGGTGGAATCGGCTGTGAGTGCACACACACAACATGATTGGAACAAGATTTTCAAACAGTACGACCAACCAAATGAATTGACGATCAGTACTTTGGAAGGACTGTTGTTCATCGTGTAAGTATACACAGGAAACGCGAGATATGGCCAAGCTGTCATTTATCGGGTGATTGACACAATAATTGGATGTAAAACCTCCAATGTGTACCCAGCCTACAGGAGCTGTTTTATTGTAGGTTTTCTTTACTTGCGTCCAGTTTGAAAAACGATGCTTGCTGCAGTTTTGTAACTTTGCATATCCCCTTTTCTCCAAACACAGTTCCAAAAACTTCACCTGTTTTTGTGGGAATGTCAGATTATTGGAATTGTGGTATTTTTGCCTCAAAGTTAGCAGACTTTTGGTCAGCGATAAAGCTGTAGGTGCTGGGTGAAAGTAAATACAGTAAATCCACAGTTGAAAAACTAACAAACCATACCAAGATAACAAACCTGACCCTTAGAAGGGCTAGCTGACTTATTTGCCCATTTCTACAAAATGGGCAGCTAGGCTGCTTCCCACAACCTAGCTGCCACAGTCCTTGTACTGTTGGAGTTCCCTCCTCAGCTAGTTACTATGGTCACCCGGGGTGATACCAGCTAGTCAAGGACAGGACACACTTCTGGCTCCAACCGGCCCCTGTTGCCGCTTTGGGTGTCTCTGTATAACAGGACTAGTCTGACCTCCTTCCTGGCAGGAAACAGGTCTTAGAAAGACAAGGCCATCTGTCCCCTATCTCTAATCTCCTGGTTACAGCAGGACACACCAAAGCTCTACAGAAAGCTAGCTACTGAGCTCCAGCTGGACGTGGTCAAACACCTTCTTAATATTGTTTGGGAGGATCCCAAACTCCAGAGTATTGTTGTAATCTAGCACCATATAGTTTACAATTGCCACAGAATATACTTTATTCATATAGAACCACAAATTGCTGGTCTCAAATACCTGTTTATCACCAAGATAATTATTGCAGTTGGTGTTGTTACTAATTAACGGAACACATTTTATTCTCATAGAATCAATAATCCACCTAATTAATAAACTCTTGTTTTTCACTGAGGTACCACCATAGGTGTGGTTACAGATGATTAAATACACTATTACAGTGAGATAATTGTTTAACATAAATGCTGTTTTCCAGTGAAATAAATACAGCAGTAGGTGTTGTTACAGACAATAGCAACATGCATTATGATTATACCACCAGAAAGTCTTAAAAACACCTTTTCTCTATTCTAAAGCAGCAACATAAGTTACTTTTATGTTGACAACCTTAAACGCCAAAGAAAGCAATTTACTACAACCCTCTGAAATACACCATTCTCAAATGTAATCATCATCAAGATGTTTATGTGATTGTGGTGGACAGGACACCACAGAGCAATAAAAATGGTTTTGGGTTGGAGGAACATAGGTGAGAAGGAACTTCTTATGGGAAATCTAAGCACCCGATTGACATTTTGAACATGTATTTATTAATTTAGTGATAGATCTCATGAACTGGGCAGCACGGTGGCTTAATGGTTAGCACTTCTTCACAGCACTGGGGTCATGAGTTCGATTTCCAAACATGGCGCTGCGGAATTAGTGGCGCTATATAAATAAATGATGATGATGAGGTGGAGTTTGTATGCTCTACTTGGGTTTCCCCCAACAGTCCCAAAACATACTAGTAGGTTAATTGACTATAAATTGACAGTGTGTGTGTGTTAGGGAATTTAGACTGTAAGCTCTATTAGAGCAGGAACTGATGCGATTTCACTGTACAGCGCTGTGGAATTAGTAGTGCTATATAAAAAGCAGATGATGAAGCCAGTTATACACTCTGTCCTATTCTGCCACCTGCTGACATGAGCTGTATTTACAGACAATGATAAACATTTGTGTTATTCATTTTCATCTCCAGCTTAGATGAATACCCCCGTTTTGCAGTGGGTAGGGATAGAGAAACCTGTAGCTCAGGGTTGTCCAACCCGCGGCCCAGCACGCCTGTAAATGTGGCCCAGAAGGAGTTTTGGTTGTGGCAAGGGGGCAGCACTATTAATGGAAAAAAAAAAATCCTGCAAAAAAAAGAAAAGAAAATACTTACCTTGCGGTCACACGGTCACGTCAGCTGGTACTCCGGCTCCCTCCCTTGTCTCCTCCTCCGTGCGGTGCTCGCAGTGAATGACGGGCGTGATGTCATCACGCCCAACATCCATTGCGGAGCGCAGCACAGAGGAGTCACCCGCGCGAGGAGAACAATCAGCAGCACAGAATTGGAGAAAAGAAGAGAAGAGGACAGGAGAACAAGCCGATTAAAAGGTAAGTTAAGGGGGATTTTTTTTATTATTTCAAGGGACGCTGACCAGTGAATAAAAGTCACCTGGTCCTGGAGCATCATGGACCTTATCTCCCTGCTACATACTTCTACTTGTAATACTAATGGGGCATTATATATTATTCTCTTTGGCCCATTATAAGTTGTTATCCCTTAACTAACATAGTGGTGTAATCAGCAAAACAGGTCACAATTTGGGGTCACAGTGATGTATAAGTCAGGTACCGCAGGCCTGGTCAGGGCACCCTGATATACAATGCCTGGCTTAAATGCACTTTATTGATATTGCATCGAAACAATACAAAAAGTGATTATAGTATAATAACTAGAGAGGATTTTTTTGAACAGGGCGATTGAAAGGTAAGTATAGGGGGATTTGAAAAAAAGTGATATAGATATATATATGTTAACTATGGTTTCTATGGTTTTTTGGATGATCAGCTATCGTTATTGTTAGTGTATCTTATGTGCGGCCCAAACCAACTCGTCTTCCAATGTGGCCCAGGGAAGCTAAAAGGTTGGACACCCCTGCTGTAGCTAATGATATCACCAGAATGCAAATAGCTGCACAGAGTATTTCAGGTAATGCTGATCTTAGCGTAATATTACTACAATACGTGCGTGCTCTGGCCAACACCAACCAATGGACAGCAGCGCAAAAAGCAGGAACACACCACTCTTTCCTCCATATTTGCCTAAGAGGAGAAGAAAAAAAAAAAGCTAATGACCTCTAGTTTTATTGTATTAGTGTGTTCAACTAGAAACTGGAACTGATGTTTATTGCTTCCTTGTATATTGTCTTTACATACCAAATACATTTTTTGAGTGAAAGAACACATGACAACAGTGAATTTCTTCACCTAGAGTCATTTGCCATTGGAGTACAAACTACAGGCATTTAAGCACTGTACTTACTTATTAACTGCAGGAGCTATTTTCATAGGTTATAAATTCCACAATATGCAAATGTGCAAACATTAGTGCAGGATGGCAAAGCAAAAGCAGAACACAAAGATTATATCACAGGAACTTCACACCTCTGAGAGCCTGTTTTGCAGCAATTTTGCTCAGTTCTATTGAATTATTGATTTGCAAGGCTCTGTAGCACCGGACAATGGGGATTATATGCAAATTATATTTTAATTGTAAATAAAAGACATTTAATGCAATCCGAGATGGGAAGCACCCGGATAGAGGGAACAATTCTACATGGTCCCCTGATCGGCTTGTGATGCCGTCTTGCTCAATTTGTCATTATGATAGATGGTAAAATCTATACATGTTCCCACTTCTAACCCCAATATGATGTTACTAAATCTCAATCTATCAACATGATGAGCAGCCAATTTAAGTCACTGTACACTGTTTTAGCGTCTAGATGGACTGCAGTCTTGAGACGTTTTATTTTTTACATCCTTGTCCCTCACTATAGTGAGCTTACTAAGAACACATTTGGAGACTAAGGGGGTATATTTACCAAGCGGTGGTTCCGTAAACTGCCAGGAATCAGTGGTTTGACACCTTTTAAAAAAAAGACGACCCAAATCTTATGTTAGAACCATCATTTGGTAAATATACCCCTAGGGCATCAAAAAAATGACAACTTACCCCTTCTCTTTAATGTCCTCATTGACTATATGGGTAAACTGTAGTTTTGGGAGGGACTTTGAATTGAGCATCTGTTTACCATAGTAGACTTGTTAAGAATTCTTACTCTTTTTTCTTCTATTATCGTTAGCCTTCAGTTACTTTGTGGATTGTCCCTTTTTCTCAATTATGGCCACATTAGCATTACCTGTTTTACTGCGCATGCATAGCCTCACACTTACAACTTATGTTGCACGTCTCCACATTTTCAGCATCTCAATGCTGCATGGTTTTCTATATGTTCCCCGCCAACTGGCTGCAATACCATTGACTGTCCTCTTCGACGACTAGTCTGTTTAGTTCTATTTCACGCTGACATCAGAGTCCTGATAAAGCCACGTATCACCCAGTGGCATCTCACGTCTGCTAGACAAGCTGCTGGCAGTCAACTGCTCAACCACTTTCAGATCCTTGCAGCATCTACCTACAGCAATTGTGGTGCTCAGAGAAACAAGTTACTCTTTTGAGGGTTTTCCTTTTTTAGTTTGTAAATTTGGTTTCATTACCACGTTGCTGTATAGGCTCTTGTGGGACTATTTTTAGGCTGATTTGTGGCGTCACCTGATCATTTGGTCATAATCTCTACACTATTTCTGTGGAAGATCCAGCAGTTTGACGATTGGGTAAAAACGACTACTCCTGTATTGTTTTTATATGGTCACAAAAATACACTGGTGTATAATACTGTTCTATTTCAAAGTACTAGGTGTGGTCCCAGGCTCGGACAGGAAATAGGTATATTATACGTAAATGCTATTAATTTACTGCTGGGGCTGTCAAGAGGGAGGGAAATAGGTTTATTAAATGGGAATACTATTACTTTAATGTTGGGGCTGGAGGAAGGCCTAAGTATTAATCATGGGTCCTATTGATTTAACGCTGAGGCTGGTTGGAATTTTCTAAATGTACACTTTTTCCCCAAGTAGGGCCCCCAACATTCCAGGATCCAGACAAGCTGCAACTAAAGAAACCAGCAGCTACAGGTGGTGAATGTGACAAGAACAGGTAGGACAGTCAAAGTCTAGTGGGACAATCCTGATTTTTGGTAACTGTTCTGCCCAATCTAAGGGGCAGATCAAGATTATTATTTATACACTACACCAGTGTTTCCCAAACTGTGCGCCTAGGCTCCCTGGGTTCCTTGGAGATCTCACAGGGGTGCCTGGGCCAGGGCCAGTGGTAAGCAAGGCAGGGGACTACTTGGTAATTATCTTGGTTTAGGGTGCCATGAAAAAAAATGTTGGAGACCCTAAGAGTGCCTTGAACTGAAAAAGTTTGAAATCCACTGTACTACACTATGGTGCTAGCTGTCCTTCGTGGGCTGACCACTCCCCCTCTAGTGTCTGGTCTCGCCTCTTTGATGGCTGGCCACACCCCCTCTGGTGGGCCCCTAGCGTTGCAGTCCACTGGTGGGCCCTTCATGTCCCAGTCTGACACTGTGTTGTCCTGTTATACAGCAGAGTCATTCAGACTTGTAGTTTCCCCATGACAGGCTCTGCTGCGGTAACCAGTACATATCACAACATACTCTGGGAAGGCAGGCAAAAGACAAACAAAAAACCAAATACACATGATATACAAGAATTTATTTCAATTGCACTGGAAATACATGAGAACCACAATTAAAAAAGGCAATAAAAACGTTAGTCACTTCTTCCTGTAAAGTTTTTGTAATACGATTTAGTAAAAATGGTTTGCATAGAACCCCCTTTCCACAATGCAATGATTGAGTTTCGGAAGCACCAGTTCTAGAAGAGAATCTCTCTGACGAGAGAAACAGAGGTAACAGGAAGTATCGAACTGAAACAGGATGTAATAGTAGCTCCTAAAAGTCACCAACATGAAGCAGATCATTAATATTCTCTCACTTATGGTGATGTGATACCAAAAGGGATAGATTTTCGCTTTTAGCAAATGAAGTGTTATTGCCCTGTTATCCAAAAAAAGTAACTTTTCACCAAATTAACTACTTAGGAAGTGTAAAAAGGCAAAATATGGCAGACCAATCATATGCAGGAAAAAAAATGAAAAATGAATGCGAGCTATACAAATGATTGTCTATTCCTAAAATTCAAGATAACTGTTTAGAAAAGTACTGTTATGTTAGTCCACATAAAGCCGCTAGAGTAATATTGACAAAGAACTCAACAGCCCACGGAACAGAAGAAATGGCTGCACAGCATATGGCTGAGGTTATAGTGGTATCAAGTATTTGTCCAGTAAAGTTCATCATTGCACTGAAACATCCATCTACACCTTGTATTCAACAAAAAGTACATGAAAGTAAAATAAATTAAAAATGAAAAAAAAAAAAAAATGTATTACCTAACGGAAAAAATATAAAACAAAATGAAAAGATGAAAAAGCAAAATAAAAATTCACAGCTGGGACAAAGTATTTGTAACAATGTAGCCAATTTTCCCAATTATGTCCAACTTGTTACAAAATCTACTCAAGTGGCTTTAAAACCAGATAATTGTGTGCCAGTTCATTCAGATTAGCTACGTGTGTGAGTTAATATGGAAGCATATTAATTAGATGTGTCCAGCCTCAATTAACCGGCAGGAGATTCCATTGAATTGAAAATAGCACAAAGCTGCTCCCACAAACATAATTTATTCATCAGCACATTTGTTATACTGCTCATAAGCCCATAGGTGGGTCTTCTGCTAGGTTCCTGAAAGAACACAGCCAGGTTCGGCTGAGATAAGGCGACCGCTGCGTATTCTACATAATGCCTGCACTTGAAGATTGTTTTTAAATAAGATGCTGAGCTCTTTAAAGTCTCAATAGAACCAACAGGCGAATTTAGCCATGAAAAAGAGCCAAACATTTAACAGCAGCTTCCGGATGAATAATTTTTTTTTTTTTTTATCTTATTACATCAAAAGCTAAAGGTTTAGACCGTCAAATTACTTCATTGACTTGTACACAACCTTCTGCCCACTTTTACTTACTCAGACTTCCTTCTGTAACACACCCCAGAAGCGCAGCTGCAATGAATCACTGAATTTAAGGAACTGAAAACAATCACCGCGGTTCTATGGAATGCGGAGCAGTCTATCGGTGGGATGGGTGTGCTGACAGACCAAAACCCCCCTTGTTGCTAGCTCTTATTAAAGGCTGCGGTTCTTGTGAGCACAAATACGTGACAAAGTATTTTCCTTTTGTACTTCTAACGGTTTATTATGGTTAAGCAGTGTACACACCTATGCAATCATACTTCAGATGCAATATCTCATGTCAATTTACCTTCAGATCTGTGATCTTCATCTCTCGTAATCATTTGCTGAAAAGACATGGTCCCATTGTTGATTGGGATTTTTAGGAATCCTATAAAGCCAAATCAACAGATGCGATGTGCTTTGGTACGATAAGACATGATGGTGACAGTGTACACACTCTTGCAATATCTGACCAAACTGTTGTGAATCGTGTGATCTGCACTATAACTGCATAGGTGTGTGCCCAGCTAAACTGCCTCTTAAAAGGTACAAAATCTTACGAAATATCCAATCCTTAAGGTCTGAATCAATACATCAGCGCTTCTGTGTGTGGAATCATTGGGGCATTCCATTTTAGGGATTAGCGTCAGAGAACAGCTATGTGGAAGTAACCGGATCCAAGCTGCAGAGATGCAATATGTCGTATCTGGAGACCAGACAACTTTTAATAACTGTTTTGTGAAATATTTGCCTAATTCTGTGGTCTCATTGAATTTCAAAACGCCGCCTTAAGTGTTCCCAGTCATACAGTAAATCACACCTCAATGCCATTCTGCATAGTAAAAGTTGCACAAAGGAGGTGTACAAATCAATACGTCAAAGTAATCTAAAGGGATAATACCAACCCACAATACAGTTCAGTGTTAACAATTTGGTGGTACAAACCACTTAACTCCAGATATATTGAACAATAATAACTGCCATTTATATCCAGATTCAACATAAAGAGGAAATACCACCATTGATTAAAAAAACAAAACAAACTCCAAACTAAAATCAAATTAGTCATACAACCACTGATCCTGTTTTTTTGCACGTCGAATGATAGGGACAACTGTACATGGGCCTGGTTTTGAAATTGGGGGTTGAAAATTCATTACATATAATCCCAATTTTTTTCTCTTGTGTATGAATCCTTTGTGCCTGCTCTCAGCTACAGCGACACCAGCTGACACCGACAATACTTCTTTCAATATTCAGAAAAACATCCGGTACTCACTGGCTCAGATAAGAAATTAATCATCTTTGTGGGTGCTACACAAATTCATCCAGAAACAAGTCTGGTTTTAGACGCTGGAGTAAGGATACAAATGAAGAGTTAAATAGCTATTGTTACTATACTTTTTGTTACATGAGTCTTAACAATAGCGGATCATCCGTTTGTTAAATACTGCAATCCCAAACAAAACGTGTGTTTTACAAACCTAAAAAAACTTCTCCCAGGCAGACATTCTTCTAAGTGGAGATGGAGAAAATTGCTACATTATTAGCAATATCCAAAGAAAGTTGTGTAATCAGTCATTTCAAATAAATCCTATGATCTGTTAAACATATAGAAATCTTTAACAAAAATGTTCTACAATGGTTTTAAGTGAAAGAAATAAAAAGTATTTTCTTCTTGGAACATAAAAAATATTTAGGAACTTTCTTTTTCACCATACGACCGGTGATTACAATCCCCTCTTATGAAAATGTGACCAGGTCTTACAATTCCGTCATAAAAACAGGCTGAGGTACACAGAACACATTGCTTTTGTTTTCGGCCGCAAAAGCTTACAAAAAGGCAACGCATGGTTGTCAGTACATAAATGGGAAGAGACACTTTTTTTCACTTGTTCCAAGCTGGTACCAATATTTTAGACACTGGCCAGTTACACAGCGGGAGACAGCTCTCTCAAAGCAGCATTACATGTTACAGAGAAGAAAGCTGCAGCCTAGCAGGGTACAGTATACAATCATAAAACGTTACACCGTTTTATAAAGGAACAATGCACTTTCGGAGATTGACAAAACAAATCTGCACAACATGCAATGCTGCTTTTTTTTCTTACAGAATAGGAGACTAAACCATTTTCCCTTTATTTAAATAACGGAACTTTGTTTTTGTTTTTTTTTCAAGGTGCAAACTTCACAATGCTAATATCTTTGCGTGTAGCAAAAACTAATATCAATACTCTTTCAAAATCCCTGGATTCACTTCAGAACACGGGAATAGGTGCCCATTCTTGTAACCTTTGTCCTCACCCATTGACAGTTCTCATAAAATATCCTTTTTCTTTCTCATCCTCTTTTAAAAATGTAAGGGCACAACTTCAAGTATTAAATCAAAAGAGGCTCTTAAAAAATACCCAAAAACATTGTATATATTAAAAAGGCACAAGTTATAATATATATAAAAAAAAAAAAAAACCAAGGAGAAAAATAAAACAAATGATCCCCAAATGAAAGGCTAGTTGTAGCCCGTAGCCATGTGGCGCAGAGCTTTTCTCACGGAGTCCCTGAAGGAAGCAACGGTTAGCTGTGCCGTCAGTGCTGGAGTGAATTGGAATTAAGTTTGTGCTTCCAGAAATAGAAGGGCTTATGAAAGCTGCGCTCAGGACTTCAACAAAAGTTTTAAGAATATCTCCAGATGGCAACGGTGGCAGTGAGCACACCAGCTAGGAAGACCCCGATCGTTTGCCAGGTAGGTGTGCCAAAATAAGATAGAAGGCCCTCCTATTGGATGAAAAGAGATCAGAATTAAAAATTAAGTGTAAGTACAAGATACAGTATTAGAGGATGTATTTTATCACCTTATGTCAAACTACAGAATAATATATATTCAGTCCAATGGGGTGAATGAAGGTGGCGCAGTAAGAAAAAGAAAAATGATAGACAATGAATGAGACATCAGATAATGGCCTTTTAGAGCAGGCCTGTCCAACCTGCGGCCCTCAATGGGGTTGTGAAACTACAAGTGCCAGCATGCCCTTCCTATCATCAACTGGTTGTCAAAGCATGCTGGGGCTTGTAGTTTCACAACACCTGGAGGGCCGCAGGTTGGACAGGCCTGGTTTAGAGCTTTATTCACCCATTTACCTTCCCTAACTGGCCATAACAGCTGCTATAGATTAACGTATCAGAATGGTTTCAGAAGACTAGCCAGGATGGCATCCGTCATGGCAAAGAAAACATAATACCTATGCCAGTAGGGGCTTGATATCTCACTTAATCTGCAACGCAATTTGACCCCAGCTGTATCTATACATAGCTGCTGTTTGATTATAAAATGTTTGAAAAGGCAACACAGGCCGAGGATGCAGTCACAGAAACGACAGCATAAGCAGTACATTATTTTAATAATGGATGGTTAGGGTTTACTAGGTATCAAATCATACACAACTATTACTGACCCAAACTTGAACATACCATGTAATTTGTTGGTATGAAGTAATCAGTCAATTTCTAGTCACCTGCCCACCGGTCCCCGTAGGCGGCAGTCACCTGCCCACCGGTCCCCGTAGGCGGCAGTCACCTGCCCACCGGTCCCCGTAGGCGGCAGTCACCTGCCCACCGGTCCCCGTAGGCGGCAGTCACCTGCCCACCGGTCCCCGTAGGCGGCAGTCACCTGCCCACCGCTCCCCAGGGCTACACGTTACAGGGGCATTAGAGCAGACAGTAAGTCAATGGTAGATAATGGAAAGAGCAGGGTCCTCGAATAGCTTATTTGAGTTGCAAGACTCCTGTCAAACTGGCGCAGGCAGATTGTTTCACATAAAAGGTGCATTTCACACCACAAAGTTCATACAGGCTTGTTGCAGTTACATACACACAACCTGAAGTGTAACCTAACTCACCCAGCCTCCTTGATCTCTTATCCACTGGACAACGTATTTTCTGAGGTATTCCATGGTCCAGTCAATGATTGCGCGAATCATTTGTGGGACGCGTGTACACAGTGCCTGCAGGATATAGACAATTACTTGCTCGCTCACAACATGGAACTAGTTATTGCACCAATCTAAAACATTCGGCAAAATAAAATACCTTCAAAGAGGATACCAAGACTGACAACAATGTAAATTAATGCGAATGTTGACAAACTACTCTAAACGTGTAAAGCAGAGATCTGGAAGTCCCAGGTCGACAAGTTATAAACAGTCCATTGGGCAGAAGTGGTAAAGTCTTTCTGACTGTTCGTTAATGAGTTATGGTTAAAAGGATGGTAAACATTGGACAGATTTATAACCTTAAAGACACATTTTAGAATTAAGTAATTTAATATCTAATTATGGAGAATGGAAGACTACAAAATAAAATAATTACCTTTATTTACACACACAATGTAGACGGTCTACTCTGATAACGCTTCTCCCAAACATAGTTTCTCCACCACCAGCTACAAATGTTATTCCACTACCTTATGAAATCTCTTTGAACGTAATGATGGCTCTGTAATCTGTTTCATGCAATTGTAGGTCATATTTGTATACCCAACATTAGATTCAAAAAGGTGTTTATCATAGAACAAGCAGTATGCTATAACCAAATCAGGAGTCTCAGAGGGTTCCCTGCTGGAAAACAAATGGTCAGATGTTACAGCCAGGGGGACTCAAGCTTGCCCAACTAAGAATAATGTCATATGTAAACACTTAAGATTATTTCTCCTGCAGGTGATTGATTATACACAATGTTTTTCGGGTGCAAAATCTAAAGCTGGGTACACACTACACGGTTTTCGTCCAATAATCGGCTCAATCAGCCGACATACGACCGCTCGTTCAAAAGTCGGGTCAGTGACACGATGGTCGAAAGTCTGCCCAAATGCCTGTTTAATATTTTCGTTCCAATCTCGTTTCCGCTGTGTAGTGTGTATAAACTTCCGACCGATCCACAACAGTGAGTACGAAATTACAGTCATTGCTCACGACAACATGGCTGTAAAAAGTCGCTAAAGGGACGTCCGCTCTTCCCTTTATCGTCCTAAACAAGGCTAGTGTGTATGCAGTCCATGGACCGAGCGATCGGACCATCGATCGCAGGTAAAATCGCTCGGCATAAAAAGTTGGTGGAAAATTCTGTAGTGTGTACCCAGCTTTAGACTTGATCCCACTCCTTAAGTACTGGCTACAGACTAAACCACTCTTTAACCCACCACACGGATTAGCAAATGTCTAATGCTAAATAAAAAAATCACTTGCAGCGTTTTTAGCCATTTGTAGGATTGAAACCTTGCTACGTCAAGGCACTCCTACAGTTCACAGAGTGCTTATAAATGCATTCCATGCAGAACAAGATTTCTTCAAAAGATTTTTTTACTCACCTTAAGGACCAGCTTGCAGGCAAAGTAAAACAGAGCTACCACTCGCCCCCAGTTAAAGTTGCCATCAGCAAACATTTCAGTAGCCACACGGAAGAAGACCTCTTTGGGAGGGTTGCTCTGCACCTGCTCAATCATCCTAGCAGAGAAAAAGCAGAAGTATAATGAATGCTTTCAAACAAGTCAACCCATGCTTAATAGCTGCCCAGTGGTTTCAATTACCGCAGCATTCCCACTTATTTCCCCTCCTGGCTGTGGAGGGGGCGAGAGTGGGAGGACACTGTCAGAGACAGATAGGGGGTCCATTTCTTTTTGTAGGATATTGACAGTTTTTGCAAGAGTTCATTACACTACGAAAAATGCACAAGTGCCACACAAAGGGGCAGACTCAATTCCCCATGTTGTTCTTTAGAGCAAAAATCAGCGTTGAAGTTACTATACGAACGGTAATAATGCACGCCACGGAACTGAATCTGCCCCAAAGTGTTATATGGTCTAGGTACGATGTAAAGTGCTTCAGGGAAGATATCTTTTTATGCTTTTTTTTTTGTGTTTTTGTTTAAATATTTGTTTTGTTACACAAAGAAAAACAAAATTTTTAACGCTCTGGAAAGACCCTATAGTGAGGGGAGGGTCTAATGGATCTCTCCTACACACTATTAGGTTCAGTGTTATGGGACTAAGTTTTATATATGTAAGCTGCTATTAAACTCTGAATCTTATAGTATTAGTAGCAAGTTAGACTCAAGCAGGTCATCATCATGACATTGAAAGGTCTGGAAGTGAATTGATTCCAGCAGTCCCCTTAGCTTGTCATTGACAGGCTGTGTACAAAGAAGACAGCGTAGGAACGACCGTGCGGATTTATGGGATAATTTCTTGACCACCAAAATCATTCTGAGATGCCTATCCATTGATTTCCTTTTGAAACAATCTCCCCTTCACCCAACTTGAAAAACCGCAGAGGCCGCAAAAGCTGGGGCCACTGGCACCTCATCAACCCTTAAATCTCCAGACAAAGCATGCAAGAGAATTTAGAAAGACGACACCCATGCAGCTAAATGGGCAGCAGCTCTTAATGAATAAGTATGTGCTTTAACTGATGGTTAATTCAACTCAACCACAAATCTGCAAACCCCTCGCTGTGACACCACTAACAACTGCTTTAAACAAGGTAATATTTTTAGACCATACCTCTGCAGCTCCATGTTCCCGTCCAACTCGTCTCCTATCCTTCGAAGGCATTCGCTCAACTTCTTAGTAGAAGGGTTCTCCTGCAGCTCAGCTGCGACCAGCTCTGGAACGTCTGCATTAGCTGCTGCTGGATTGCGGTGCATCCGATCCATGATAAACCTGATGTGTAAGAGAGGATTAGAAGACTCTCCCTTACACAGATAGGACAACGTGCATCAAAAGGGAGTCAATATGGAGTTAAAGCAAGTAATATACTAGCAGGAAATAGACCATGTTTCAAAATAGTGGGCAGCACGGTGGCTTAGTGGTTAGCACTTCTGCCTCACAGCACTGGGGTCATGAGTTTGATTCCTGACCATGGCCTTATCTGTGTGGAGTTTGTATATTCTCCCCGTGCTTGTGTGGGTTTCCTCCGGGTGCTCCGGTTTCCTTCCACATTCCAAAAACATACTAGTAGGTTAATTGGTTGCTATCAAAATTTACGTGTGTGTGTGTGTGTGTGTGTGTGTGTGTGTGTGTGTAGGTTAGGGAATTTAGATTGTAAGCTCCTATGGGGCAGAGACTGATGTGAGTGAGTTCTCTGTACAGCGCTGCGGAATAAGTAGCACTATATAAATAGCTGCTGATGATGATATGGCCACATGATAAAAATAACAAAAAGCAGAAGCTCCTATTGTGACTGCAGCAAGAGAATTCATTAAACTACTTACCCACGCAGCAGCAGGTCGCCTGTCTGCAGGATCTGTTCCGGCGTCGCAGCTGCAAATAAGACAATGTTAGAGATGTAACTAAACAAATATGTATATAATTAGCAGCTATTGCAACCCAGAGAGGGCAAATTATAATGCATATGTCTTACAAAATATCACAATATACTATTAGAAGGCACTAGGCCATCTGTGCCGACTGAACTCTCCTTCACTAACTGACTGATGTTTTTACAATTCTGATTCCTATTGTGGTCATTAACATTCGTAGGCAAGTTCAAGTACAGAGATACATGTTTTTTTTACCTGACCTTGTGGGTCTTTAAATAGACTTTAAAAGGAGATTTTTTTTTGATTTTTTTTTAAAAAAAAAAAAAAGATCTTAAAATGCTTAAACCTTGTAAATGTTACTGCCCAAAATAATAAATTACTTGGGAAATAACTATTAATCTTATGACATACCTAAACTTAAATGCAGAAACTCAATTGATACATGGGGTCTTTACAAACTGGTGACTGAGCTCAACTGAACACCGGCAGAAACTAGCAAGCCCCCCATGGACAATGAAGGCAACAGACACTTTCGGTGGAGATAGGTGACATTCATGTACTTAAGATGCACTCAGTTTAAAGCAGCAATCCCACATTTTTTTATTTTTTTTTATTTAAAAAGCAAGTTTCCAACCAGTTGGACGTGAATCAGATTTGCAATTCAGCAGTCAAGTTCATTCTCAGGGTCACCTGATCTCTGAGACAGAGCCCTCCCGCTAAGTACATGCTGGCAGGAGGAAGGGAGGGGAGATTGTGCTGGAATAATAAGCATGCATTCCAAAGTGCCTCTGCTCACTACATCATGTTATGCAACTGTGGCTGCCAGGTAGTCCCATGATACTTAGCAAAATCTTTAATAGTAGCTTCATAAAAAAAAAATTAAGGCCATTAATTCCTTAGGGTCAATGAAGAGCGATTTATGTTAAAATAAACAAACAAAACCTTTTTCATTAGATTGCAGTTTTAACTGAGCCTCAGAGGATAAGCAAAAAACAAACAAACAGTGAAGTGCTCATTATTGTAATTGATGGTAATGCACACAACTATATCCATCTGAACCTTGTGGTTAGGCTGTCACTTTCATGCAGAAAGGTGAGCTTATAACCTGCACCCTTCCCAGACTTGCACACCCACACTCCTGCGCCCTCCCCAAAACGTGAAGAAGCTTCACTTAAAATGCTTGTGCTTGACATACACATTTTCTTTTATTTGTTGCTTTGGACCCTCACAAACATCCACATGATTGAAATAGACCGCAAACAGTGTGCCACTGAGGACCCAGCTGTATGCATGAGCTGGCCACTTAATATCACACCAAGGAAGACTATTTTGGAGCAGAGAAGAGAAAAGGAGGAACATGATAGAAACTTAAATCAAGGGGTTTTAACAAGGTACAAGGAGGAAACATTCTTCAAAGGAAGAGAAATATTAGGACACGAGAACATGCACTGGAGGGAAGTAGGTTCAGAGGAAATTTGAGGAAAACTACTTCACAGAAAGGGTAGAGGATAAGTGGAATAGCCTCCCATCAGAGGTGGTATTATCATTTATTTGTAAGGCGCCACAAGGTTTCCGCAGAGTCGTACATAGTACAAACAGTTGACCATACAGGGTAAAACAGTACAGAAAAAAAAGATTCCAGAAGCTCCAGTCATAGCATTTACAGATAGGTGGAGCAGAAGAAATGGTGTAGACAGGAGGGAGGAAGGCCCTGCTCGTAAGAGCTTACATCCTAAAGGGAGGGCAACAGACAGCAGATACAGAGGGAGTCAGAAGAGGGGATCAAACACAGAAGGAGCGAGTAAAGGCAGGGAAGAGAATGAGCATGGAGAGAGGATTAGGTGGATGGCTGGTAGGCTTCGCGGAGGTGAGGTTTAAGTGTCCATTTGAAAGAGCACAAGTTACGGGACAGTCAGATGAAGTGTGGGAGGTCATTCCAGTGGAGAGGGCAAGCTGGTAAAAAAATCTTGGATTCAGGAATGGAATGAGGTGACCAAGGTGGAGGAGAGGCGACGGTCAGTGGTCGAGCGCAGGGAGCGGGAGTGGATGGAGAATAGGTTGGAGAGATAAGGGACGGTTGTGTGGGAGGGGGCCTTGTAAGTGATGGTGAGGAGGTCGAAAAAAAATTCTGATGGGAAAGGGGAGCCAGTGTAAGGCCAGGCAGAGAGGGGAGGCAGAAGAAGAGCGGCGTGAAAGAAAGAGGAGTCGTACGGCTGTGTTAAATATAGAACGAAGGGGAGAGCGGGAAAGACGGGTGAGAAAGTTACAATAATCAAGTTGAGAAATGATGAGTGCATGGATGATGGCTTTATTGGCATCTTGAGATAGGAAGGGTCGGATATGGGCAATGTTACGTAGTTGGAAGAGGCCAATACAGTAAAGCAATTTAAACATGCATGGGATAGACATAAGGACATCCTTACAAAATAACAAAGGATCAAATGGGGTTTGAGGTTACCACAGGTTAAAAAAAATGGGCAGACTAGATTGACCAAGTCGTTCTTATCCATCAAATTCAATGTTTGTTTCTATGTTTTAACAAAATATCATTTAAAATTTAACAAGGAGATCACTGAATCTAGTGAGGGTATATTTTTACGTAACTGGACCGTGTTTATGACGTTAGATCGCGAAATAAATAAAACTTATCAAAGCAAATAGGTGACCCTCCAAACATCTGAATACAACTGTCTTTGATGACAGAATTATACTGAGGACGAACCATTCCTTTCTCTCTAAAGCAGTCTTAGATTTCCACAAATCTCAGAAATAGTGTGGTATTAATTTCATTCCAATCCAAAAGCAGTGTAAAAAAAATATGACTAATTGCTTGGATGTGATAATATGCATACAAGATCCTGGAGAAAGTAAGGCTAGCTTTTCATTCAGTGACAGGGCAAAACAAAGGCTAAACCCAAGGAGGGCTACAATAGCCAGATGGAACAAATAGGCCATTTTCTGGAGCGGTGCAGCATTAAATAGAACAGGGACACATTCCATCACAGCTGTAACAACTTTTTGGAAGGAAAGAGCTTCATTCTCAGAGGACCAAGTAGCAACTTTGTCTAGTTTCCACACCCTTTCCCCAAACATAAAACGGGCATCTTGTCTAACCAGGAAATGGCTTTTAAACTAAAGGTCATGCAGTACATAGTATATCCTTAAATAATCCATGACGGTGGTGCAATAGAGAATAATTAATAACTTGCCGGTAATAGTGTTTTTATTTAATAGCTATAACAGTACCTTTATTACACACAATTACTACAGTTTTAGCATGTTACGCAATACTCTAATCCACAGTGCCGATGTGGTTATTTATAACTTACTGGAGAGAGAGGGAGTCTACTTTCTGAACCTTTCAGGTTTATGGGCCTAAATTAAATTTAAACATTTGCAATTCATTTTCAAAATGAAAGAAAACGAAAGTGTTGACTTGACTTCCCCTCCTGCACTATGACTTAACAAGAAAACCAAGGACACAAACACCAATTCTCAGTAGTGTTCTCATATACTGTACAAAACAAGGCAGATGGTGCTTGCTTGCCTTAGTTTCCTGGTATGAGTCACCTTCCCATCTCTGTATGTTGACCTATAGGCCTCGTTTCCAAGACCACAGACATCTACTCTACCTGGAACCAACTTTGCTCACTGCTGTCCAGTGTTTATCCTTCTACCGGTACTAAGCTCAGGTTACAAAAATAAAATCAGAAATACACAGGAGAAGCAGAAGTCTTGGGTTAACCCAAGGGACATCAGCTTTGTAATAAACTACATTCTGTGGTTAGGCATTCTAAGCTCCACATTTGAGAAGCATAAAACACAGGCTTGAAACAAACTTCCTTAGTGATTTCAACCAAGTGCAACGGAAACACGTCAAATATGAAAATGCTTATCAAGTGTTCTCTACAGTCACTGAAGCCAATTAGGTTTACATGGACATTCAGTTACATAACAATAAGAGCTTTGGAGCGTACAAGACAAAAAAATAGTGGCAGAATGACATCATTAAAAGTTTTAAAAACACTTCTGGGTTTAAGCGGATGCCATCATTTTCAAATTCCATTTAAGCACTGCCCTATAGTGACACACCCGCTGTGACTCACAATTCATTGGATGGTCTAACAGAATTTCTGGAGAATGTGTGTGAGGACAGGGATCAAAAAGCTTAATTGGGTTGCAAGTGAAAAAGATAAGACATGTGATATTTTGGTAGCTGCATTATGTGAAGGCGAGAGCACCACGTGAACAAAATGCACATATATCTCTACCCAGAAACCTGTATCAACGTCAAGTTCAACAACAGAAGATAAAGAAAAGATGTCCATTCCGTTCAAGGAAGTGTCCGTTTACAAACACAAACAAAACACAAGGCGACTATCATGTTTAGGAGAAAAAATAAATAAATACATCTTGAATGTGGTGGTTTATCACCAAAACAACCAACGAAAGAACTTTACCCATTTCAAAGTTTCAGTCCACATAAACAAAAGGAAGAATCATCTGTGAAGTAGTTCATGCAAAACAACCACTAACAAAGAAATATTATAAAACCATTTGATGTGTTCTGTGTCACAATAGGAACTGTTAAAACGAAACTGTACACAAGCCTGGGTTTTCATATATGCAATTAAACTTCTCTTGATTCTCTTTAATTGTTATTTTAACAAAAGCAGTGTACCATATTACTGTACAACACTACATGCAACTTTACAACGATAGTGACTGTATAACAGTGTACAGAGACATTACCAAATTCATAAGAAATTTAAAACAAATAGCTCTAGAAAATTAAATATGCAACATTACTAAGCACACAATAGAATAAGACTCATACATAAGCCCATTACATGACAATTTATTTGTATAACAGTGAAAGACATTCTGATTTTTAGTTCTTTTGAATAATCAGTTTTCACACTTTGGTAGCAGCAGTTAACATTTTTGTGTTATAATAGGGCTAACAGTTGTATCGTGTCAACTAACAACCTGCTGATCAGAAATACAACCATCACTGTCTAGTAAGACCGTGACCTGTGCAAATAGTTTTATGTGCAAATAGTTTTACATACCGCTTCCTGGGTGGTTGCTAATTACTAAATCACACTTAAACTGGGTACACACTACAGAATTTTCCACCAACTTTTATTTTTTTATGCCGATCGATTTTACATGCGATCGATGTTCCGATCGCTCGGTCCATGGACTGCATACACACTAGCCTTGTTTAGGACGATAAAGGGAAGAGCGGACGTCCCTTTAGCGACTTTTTACAGCCATGTCGTCGTGAGCAATGACTGCAATTTCGTACTCACTGTTGTGGAGCGGTCGGAAGTTTTTACACACTACACAGCGGAAACGAGATTGGAACGAAAATATTAAACGGTACGACCAACCAAATGAGGCGACAATCGTCCATTTGGGCAGACTTTCGACCATCGTGTCACTGCACACACTGACCCGACTTTTGAACAAGCAGTCGTATGTCGGCTGATTGAGCCGATTATTGGACGAAAACCGTGTAGTGTGTACCCAGCTTTAGTTTGAAATGTACAGGGCACAATATCCACCCCCTCGCAATATGCAGTAATGGGGGGTCTGTAAGAAATCCTTAAATTGTACAAACCTACATGCACAGGAGATTGAATACAACAATGAACGCGTTCTACACACTTTCTGGGTCAGCAGAAAGGTTTCTGGCGTAATGTTGTAGAAATTCTCTTACTACAATGCAGCCACTGAGATAAGTGTTCTCTATACATTGTGTGTCCTATGGGAATCTCACTGGTCTGATGTGACAACAAATTCCTTCAATCACAATGAGAGGATGAAGTCATGAGCAGCACTAGGTAGCCTATGACCATCCAAAGTGTAAGCAAGCTCATGCCTGGACTTGTAGTCCCCCCAGCAGCAGCTGAGGGGCCACACATAGCCTCCTATAAGGTCATCTGGGGAGAGGTAATGGGAGGCCTCCATATAGTCCCCCTCCAGGGACCCACACACCTCCATCCTGACTCTCACCTGAGCCACTAGCTTCCCCGCGTCCATTGTTCTCCAGGGCATCGTCTTCATCACCAACATGCCGGGGAGAGTCCCCGCCGGCTCCCTGTTCCGCCATTCCTGCTGCGCCAGAGGAGTTTACTGCCGCCAAGACGCTGCAGAGGAGTCTAAGCTAAGCCACGCCTCCCGTGCGGCTAACGGAGCCTCCTGGCGTCGTGGCGTCCTCTTACCGGCGCCATTTTGACTACTGGCAGACCAGGTCTTCTGCCTTAACTATCTCATTGGAAAGTCAACAAAACAGAGGTTAGGAAACAGGAAGTTGATTGTAAATGAGATAAACACCTCAGGGCTGGGCAGTTGGCAAGCCTTGTAAATATTTTTTTTTTTAGGCTTTTATAAAAACTTAATGTCCTTTTTGTTTTGTTTTGTTTTTTTTGTTTTGTTTTTTTTTGTTGCAGATATATTGGCAACATTTTTTAACGTTTCCAGGGACACGAGTGATACTGTCAGGACAATTTCAGCATAGTTCTTGGTTGCTCCACAGCTAAGGTTCACCAATATAGGAATGGTTAAGATGGGAGGAGGCAGTGCGTGGGTGGATGGGTTGAGAAATAATCACTTGTAGAGCAGATAAGATAGCCTGGGCCATCTAAAGAAATCCTGCCCAAACTGTAGGGTAATGTGATAAATGTTGCTAACTATAGCTGGGTACACACTACAGAAATTTCGACCAACTTTTTATGCCGAGCGATTTTACATGCGATCGATGTTCCGATCGCTCGGTCCATGGACTGCATACACACTAGCCTTGTTTAGGACGATAAAGGGAAGAGCGGACGTCCCTTTAGCGACTTTTTGCAGCCATGTTGTCGTGAGCAACGACTGTAATTTCGTACTCACTGTTGTGGATCGGTCGGAAGTTTATACACACTACACAGCGGAAACGAGATTGGAATGAAAATATTAAACAGTACGACCAACCAAATGAGGCGACAATCGTCCATTTGGGCAGACTTTCGACCATCGTGTCACTGCACACACTGACCCGACTTTTGAACGAGCGGTCGTATGTCGGCTGTTTGATCCGATTATTGGACGAAAACAGTGTAGTGTGTACCCAGCTTATGTAAACCAAAAGCATGAAATACTCATGCTGTGTGACAGGCTTTGGGATACGTTTAGATTACTATTGCATACATATCCAGATTCACCTATTTATCCCCTTAGGGGAGCAAAATCTATGTTGATTTAAGACTCAGAGCTTGTCAGATCATTCCCCATGATTATTTGAACTGTCATGTGTATAGTTTAGGGGACCTTGGGAAAGTTCATGGGGAACAGTCAAGTAAACATTGAGACAATACTGTATTCATGACTTTAATCACCCGGGTCCCGTCTGGTTGAAGATCTGGGGTCTGCACTGTATTGCACCAGAGATGTGGGGTCTGCATTATGTGGTCACCAGAGCCCTGGGTCTGTGTTCTGTGGTCACCAGAGCCCTGGGGTCTGCGTTCTGTGGTCACCAGAGCCCTGGGGTCTGCGTTCTGTGGTCACCAGAGCCCTGGGGTCTGCGTTCTGTGGTCACCAGAGCCCTGGGGTCTGCGTTCTGTGGTCACCAGAGCCCTGGGGTCTGCGTTCTGTGGTCACCAGAGCCCTGGGGTCTGCGTTCTGCGGTCACCAGAGACCTGGGGTCTGCGTTCTGCGGTCACCAGAGCCCTGGGGTCTGCGGTCATCAGAGACCTGGGGTCTATATTGGAAATTCACAATAGAACTAGTCTTCACTGCATCACCACCAGAGATATGGGGTCTGTGCAATTGGTGGATTAATGTGTGAATCGTATGTATGCCTCCAACAGCAGCATGGTGGAGCACCATTCTTTTTAGAAATTCAGCACTTACTATATGACAAAGTTCATTGTGTCTTTTCTGCCCTGTGTCTGGGCCTTTGTGGTCTCTCCTGTGAATAGTAACAATTGCAGATAAGCAGCATGCATCTATTACCGTTATACATGTGTATTTTGAGGTGCGTCCATCATCATACACATGGAATTATACACCATGCCTATGGAATGTGCAAAACTACATATTGTAAAAGTATGTCTTATGGGTACATATAAGTTAGAATCAGACACACCTGTAAGGGTCTTGATTGACGTGAGTCTTCCCACTCTTGCTATACTCACACATGAACACCCCTGACACACCTCTCTAAGTGCAAAGAATCGCAAGTATAAGATACACTCTAAATTTCAGACTAGTGCTTTATGATTCTGTTAACATATTGCTAAGATAATGTTTGTAGACACAAGGGTCTTGCTGGCAAATTGTAGCCTGGGAGCTTGTTCAGCCGCCACAGTATTTTATGCAGCCAGACCAGTGGTGGAAGTGGGCTGGTGTACGGTGAGATGCCACACCACCACTTCTACTGCTTTGATTGTAAAACTATCAAATTCCAGTCACTTACATTTTCCATACAACCACAACTACATTTCCAGTTCGACCACAGACCCAGACTTAACCATGTTTTAAAGCGTTTCCCACAGTATGAACATTTCCTGATTCACTAAGCTGCATGTAATTAATCATCTATTTTAGAAACACATGTATTGTACCTTTAGAGGAATTATATTTATGTTGTAACAGACATTCAACATAAATATAATTCTATTTTTATATTTCTATATATTCTATATTCATGTAGTGCCCAGTGCCTTTCAACAGACTTAAGATCAAGATCAAGTAAAGTCACACTTAGTATATATCAGAGGCTTAGTATTACTGGGGTGAATATTATACATTAAATAAAGTGTTCATAGTTGATGAAATATGACTGCTTGTTCTCTTTCACTCCAATACAGCAGGCTGGCTTTTTTAGGAAGGATGTACTTCTCTAACTGAGCAATGGCAATTTCGGCAGACTTTTTTTTTTGCAGAAGTGCACTGTTTGCATTGGTGGATTCATATACATGTGTTAGTGATGTAACAGCAGCTCAAATCACTGCAGTATTTTTGACATGTACGAGGTCCCATTAGGACACTGCCCTAAAGATTTAGGTATCAAAACAAGTCCTTTTGGGGTTTAATGTTACTTTAAGGACAATAAGTCAGAGAGGAAAAATATAATTCCCAAATATCACAAATTGATTTTAAACATGCAATTTGAGGTTTAGTGGTCGTTTAAAGAAAGCAGGTGGGACCCAAACTACATGGCTCTCTCTGATTATGTAATGACTATTTAATGATCAAAGTAGAAGGCACTGATGTTTGTACCCCCTCCTGTGTGTTACATCACTTACAAGTTGGATGCAATACAATTAACTTCAGAGACAATCAGCAACTCCATGATATTTTACTGCAGTTATAGGATGTTTTATCTAGAGACCTGTTACCAGAAAAGTTTCTAAAACCAGAAAGAAAACTGTAAATAATTGAGGCTGTAAATGATTGTGCCTCATTCCACAAAGCAAGGAACACTCATAAATATGAAACTCTCCATCGACTCAAAATGAAACCTGTATTTTTGCAATGCTCCAACCCAGTACTGAGCATGGAACACCCGCGCTCCACCCACCTGCTCTTATTGGCTGATGCAAATTTCTGCTCCTTCGTAAACGCAGCCATTTTGCTCCAGAAACCCATGTGCTTTGGTGGAACTCTAAGTGCACCTGCGCAAATGAAGGTGCCACCAAAGAGACATTGTTGCACCTCCATAGATTCACATTTTCTTAAAAATATATGAATGTTTATATTTAGTAATTTGTGGAACCTCCTTTAACAATAATGCCTCCATAGACATTACTTCTACCTGTAATTGAGAAATTGTCATTGGCTTTGGGGCATTTTTGTCACCTCTCTTTGCAGCATTCCCTTAGTGACAGAAGACCCCAGCTTCAAACCAAAATGCTCATTGTGTCACACTTATTTCCAAAAACAAAATTTCTTAGGCTGGGTACACAATACAGAAAATGTCTCCCGATGCGACATCTATAGCGATCAGCAGCCGATTCATGTGTACACACTATACACGTTTTACACGATTTACCTTCAGATCTGTGCTCTTCATTTGTCATAACCATCGGCTGAAAAGATGGTGACTCTGCACATTCCATAGAGATCTATGGAGACTGGCGGTCGTAAGTGCATCCACACTGCAGAATTTGAACAAAATCGTTCTATCGTTGAACGTCATTTTTAGTCTGGTTTAAAAGTCAAATGAAACGATACGATGTGTTTTGGAACATCGTTGCAGCGTTCACTAATGCAATATCGGGCCGAACAGTCATTTATCCTTTGATTGGCCCGATCATCGTCTGAAACCCCTGTAGCATGTACTCAGCCTTAGGCTTGGCATACACTACAGGGTTTTCAGCTGATGATCTGGCCAATCACAGTGTGTATGCACTCACGATCAGGAATGTGAAAGCTTATGTGCAATACCGTAGCTGGAAGCTAGGAGGCGGTAGCAAAAGATGGAGCGGGTGGTCAAAAGCAGGCAAAGGTCAGGGGTTCGTAGTATACAGAATGGTCAGGGACAGGCAAATGAGTCAGGGCTGGCAGCAAGCAGGAATATCCATAGAATAGGTGGAAAGGTCAGGGCAATCAGAATACGAGCAAAGTTCAGTAACAAGCCAGAGGTCACAACAGAGAGTCAATCACAGGTACTGCAGAGTATCCACAGAACACACTAACAGAGCAGGTCAGCAACAGACTGAATCCACGCTATAACCGACAGGGAGACTAAGCCCTCCCTGCCTTAAATACTCAACTTGACCAATGAGAGGCCAGGCTCCAGAAGGTTACTAATTAATATACACTTAATGCGCACGTGTCCGGATGCCCATATCTGCCGAGACACGGACCTGATTAGATAAGCATCCTGGCCATTGCCCTGGTGATGGCTGGGACGGATAAGAGGGAAGTGACGTGCGGCCAGAGTGTAAACAATGAGCCACGTTGGCTCTGGCACCACCGTGTCTTGTAACACGCCAACAAACTTTATTTGTTTCTTCCACACAAAAAATCCTACCCTACATCTTCCCCCTCACCTCTCCCCTTCCCACTCTCCCCATTCTTCTGCCACTCCACCTTGTCCTTCTGCTTCACTCTGCCACCCCACAGACTTCCAACGTCCTCCACCTTTCCCAGAAAAAACTTTTACCCTCCTACATCACCTCACTCTATGGGGTAGATTTACTAAACCTTCTGAAAATTAAAAAGAGAAGTGTTACCCATAACAACCAATCAGAATTAAGCTATAATTATCTAGAATGTACAAGATAAATGATAGCTAGAATCTGATTGGTTGCTATAGGCAACACCTCCACTTTTACTTAATTGACTCAATCATGAAGACAAAAGATTGTTCGTCATGAGTTTCGAACTCCTGACCTAGATATCAGTAAAAGGAAGATACGAAGAATATTCAGTCCTAGGAGTGTTTATTTGTTTAAAACAACATAAAAAATGATTCATGACTGGACATATTTACAATAGTAGGAAGCATTTTCAAAAATGTTATCATAAGTCATTTCTGATAGTCTGGTACTCAGTATTACTCAGTAATTATGTGTATCATTACACATCCAGTTAGCAATGTCTCCCTGTTGTGGCATTCAGTTTCAGACACAACTATTGAACCAAGTTATGAGGTAATGCTTACTTAATGATCCTTGCATATTTACTGTGTGCTGTTACTTATTAACAATTAGCTGAAAGCATTATTAGCTGAGGACAACGAGCGAATGTGGCGAGTTTCAAGCAATATTATTAGTGGTTTCACCAGAAACACAAATGTAGATTTTCTGTGTTGTTTTTTTTTCTTGTTTAAACTTTTATAGCTTTTCAGAGTACAGTATAACAGTGTAAATAGCAAACAGATTATAGAATGTATCATAATAAGCAATAAATTAATTTGTTGGATCAATTATTGTACATATATTTTGTTTTAGCCCTGGGTAACTCACATTGTTGCCACCTGTATCCAAAAACAAATAAAATAAAAATGAAATGATAAAATATGAAAACAAAACCAATCGGAAAAATAAAAGGGGAAAGAAAAGCAGAAGACAATTCGGAGGGCGTAGTTAAATGATTATATCTGTGCTTAAGACTCTTCTGTGTATTAGCAATGTGCCTGTCTAATTGATTTTTTTAGACAAGTTAATCATTATTTAGCAAACGTGCTTGCATGCCTACACTCTCACAAGCACATGCAGAAATGGCCATTGTCTTATATGGTGGTTAGATTTCTGGCACAAGCGGAAACACCTTCTTAGCTTTTAAAGTATAAGCCCCTCCTACTTGCAATGGAGGCAGCCGTTTCATTGGCTGAACCAATATTCATTAAGAATGCAGCCAATAAAGTCAATGCTTTGTGTTTGGTGTAAAGTTTTGCAAAAAAAAAATCATACTTGCCCTCGTAGCTGGATGGAGGCAGAATTGCATTAATTTAACCCCACAGCAAAATGATGCAATATCGTCATTGCGTCACATGGGGTGAGGCCAAAATGACAAAATTTCCCATGGTCCGCTGCAGTCGTACCTCACCCTCCTTCAGGGATCTCCCGGAGGGGTAAAATCAAAAGTCGGCAAGTATGCAAATTAGAAGCTACTACTATAAAGGTTTTGTACATACCCAAATATATTCATATGTTTCTTTAGGAAACATACATACCTGTCAATATTCTAGATTGAAAAATTGGGACAAATTAGGCCACCCCACCATCTCTGATAAATTTAATGAAAAACTCTATACATAAGGTCTGTTTAGGGGGAGCATTATCACACTGATACGGCACGCAAAGGAACTTACGGCTGAACATGAATCAGACCCATCATCATCATCATTTATTTATATAATTCTGCAGCGCTGTACAGAGAACTCATTCACATCAGTCCCTGCCCCATTAGGGCTTACAGTCTAAATTCCCTATCATACACAGACAGACTAGGGTCAATTATTATAGCAGTCAATTAACCTACCAGTAGGTTTTTGGTATGTGGGAGGAAACCGGAGCACCCGGAGGAAACCCATGCAAACACGGGGAGAATATACAAACTCCTCATAGATAAGGCCATGGTCGGGAATTGAACTCATGACCCCAGTGCTGTAAGGCAGAAGTGCTAACCGCTACGCCACCGTGCTGCCCCATTGTTTTTAAAGAAAAGAAAGGGGGAGATGGGAGAAAGGAAAGAGTGATTAGTACATGGAAGAAGAAGGCACATAGCAGCATTTTATTAAAAGTGCCCCAGAGTCTTTTGATCTAATGAATATTACACACAGCAGCTGATGCATATTTCTAATTTTATTCTATATCCAAGGGCAAGATGACCGACAAGACAATTCCTATGTCAAGAAAACAGTTTCTGTAGGCCTGAAAAACTTGTCTAACCAGTTCTGATCTGTTGGTGATGAAGGAGAAAACACTGATCCACAGTCACCAATGCTCATTATTGTTGTTAATCCATGGAAGGCTTTTGAAAAATACATTTAAAACCAATTTACTGGCCAAAAAAATACAGTAAAAAAAATTATCAAAATCCCAAACCCTAATTTAACAGGCAACCAACCATCTGAGGCACAAGCGTCAAACAGACTACAGCTGATGGGCTCCAAAACAAGAGGAGAGGATAAAAAGATAGCACAAGATATTCTATAAAACAGGTTTATAGGGTTGCATAAGAGACCATCATGTCTACTTCCACGAACCCTAGAACCCAACGCGCATATTTGGCATGCCTAGTTCTTATGGCCAATCAGCAAATTAAGATTTGGGTTCAAAATAAGTTTGCTTTGTCCTTGACAGCGGACTGCTGTCTTTTCATTACTGTCTGTCAAATAACCTATATTCCATACAGGGCCGGATTAAGGGAATAGAGGCCCCTGGGCTAAGGGGGTCCCCATTCCCCCGTGAGGGCCCCCCCCCCGTGATCCGAGCTGCCCGCGCCCCCCCCCCCCGGCACTTACCTCCTTCTCCGGCGCGCTGTACGCTGTTTACTGAGGAGATCACGTGAGAGTGAGACTCACGAGATCTCAGTAAGGAGACTACAGCGCGCCGGAGAAGGACCGCAGTGAAAGTGCTCAGCAGCACTGATCGCGCCGGGGGCGCCCCCGACCGATCAATACTGCTGCTGAGCACTTTCAAGTGTCCCCTGGATGCCATAGGCCCCTGGGCTGTAGCCCAGTTAGCCCTATGGTTAATCCAGCCCTGATTCCATATAGTGTGGATGTGAGGACCAACTACGACTGGCTGAGATTGAGGCATTTTCAAAATATTATCGGTCTTGAGTTTCATGTCCTGTGAAAAGAACAGGGACAATTATAACCTGTCTAAGTATGATGTTTTGAGGAAGAAGGTTAGATAGGATTGCTACAGGTGACGGACTTTAAAAGACTTTTGGTGGGTGACGTGGTTAGACATGGGATTCTCTCCTTAATATTGAAAATCTTGAAACAAGACCACTAGAATTCCCTTGATTCCATCTTCTGATACAATCATAGTGTTTTTGAGGCTGGGGCAACCAGGGAGATGTCTGGCAGATATGGTAACACAGTGTGAAGGTTCTACAGTTTTAGGCCAGAATGACTTTTTCTACAATGTCAATTGGGGCTGGTTTGCCTGGCATGGCAGGACCATGGATGCCTTTTATTCAGATCAGTAGAGATCTGGTACATTCTTCTGTCCTAATTCAAAACATTTTGTTTCTTTGTGGAGGACTTGTAGCACCCAGCTTACCTCATTTGTCTCATTAGGTAAGTGGTTCTCAAATCTATCCTCGTGCTTCACAAACAGGATGTATTTGGTAGATCTACACCCAGGAGCGCATGTTGTATGGGTCATATGGCCGCTGTCTTGCTTATTATGAAAATAAGCACAGTGGCTAAGTGGTTAGGCCTTCTGCCTTACAGCACTGGGGTCATGAGATCAATTCCCGACCATGGCCTTATCTGTGAGGAGTTTGTATCTTCTCACCGTGTTTGCATGGGTTTCCTCCAGGTGCTCCGGTTTCCTCCCACACTCCAAAAACATACTAGTAGGTTAATTGGCTTGTGTTAGGGAACTTAGACTGTAAGCCCCAATGGGGCAGGGACTGATGTGAGTGAGTTCTCTGTACAGCGCTGTGGAATTAGTGGCGCTATATAAATAAATGGTAATAATAAGTGGCTTATTCTCGTCTCTTATTTCTAGTGAATGGATAGGAACTTGCATGAATATTAAATCAGCCTAATCCACATAATTACAATGCATTTCTTCTCTCTTTGTAGGACTCAGCAGAATGTTGTGTACCATGTAAAGGGTAATAGTTACCATCCCCAATATTTCACATAAACTCACCACTGTTCGGTGTAGATCCTCCTATTGCAGGCCTGGGCTCTCCAGGTGTTGTGAAACTACAAGTCCCAGCATGCTTTGTCAGAAGATCGCTGGCAAGGCATGCTGGGATTTGTAGTTTCACAACACCTGGAGAGCCACAGCTTGGCCAGGCCTTTCCTACTGTGACAGATTTCTTTTTGTCTTTATGGATAAATGAGACAATTCTACCATAGCTTTAATATTTTTTATATATTTTGTTGTGTTAACATTCACTTGGTTGCAAGTAACGTGAATTTATTACATTTAAACATGTATACCTTGGTTTGCCGTTGTGATGTGACCAAACGGTACTTGTACAAAAGACATATCTCTATACACTGTCTCACGTCTGCACCTTCTCAGTCAACCTCACGTCCTTTGTCTTGTTTCTACGTTGCTTCTTTTTTTCTGTACAATTTGTTATACTGACTGTCCAGCTCTGTGACGTTTTATGGTACCATGAAAATGATTAGAATATAACTATTGTTGTGCATTTACACTGCAAACCTGTGTCTATTGCAAAGTGAGCAAATCTTTTGTTGGAATGTTGGTTAAGCTAGGGAATGTTCCCCAGTTCTACAGAGTAGATCCAGGTCACAGAATGTAAAGCATGATATATTTAGATGATCAGGAAATTGTTGTTTTCTGCATATTTTAAGTCATTCCTGATCTTGCCACGCATCACAAGGTTTTTTTTGTGTGTAAATTAATCTAACACTTGCACCATATCAGCGTTGCCAACATCCTAACTCAATCTCTTGCTCCAAGAGATGTTCTCCTAAACCATTATATTTGATAACTTACTCATTGGATTGACAGCAGTTGAACCATGAACTTAATTAAAGAGGATATGTCTAGATGTAGACCCCTAAAAATATGCAATATTGTGACTCAATTCCTGCTCTTTGTAAGTGTACCCTATGTACAGCATGGCAATAGTGAGAAATACTCAGTTTAATTTTATATATTTGTTGTCCTATGATAACTTACCTCTAATGATCAGGGGCCTGATTCATTAAGGATCTTAACTTAAGAAACTTCTTATTTCAGTCTCCTGGACAAATCCATGTTACAATGCAAGGGGTGCAAATTACTATTCTGTTTTGCACATAAGTTAAATAATGACTGTTTTTTCATGTAGCACACAAATACTTGATAGCTTATTTGTACACTGAAATTTAAAGTTGATATTTGTGTGCTACATGAAAAAACAGTCAGTATTTAACTTATGTGCAAAACAGAATACTAATTTGCACCCCTTGCATTGTAACATGGTTTTGTCCAGGAGACTGAAATAAGAAGTTTCTTAAGTTAAGATCATTAATGAATCAGGCCCCAGGACTCTATACACTTTATCTCACATCCGCACTTTCTTTGTCAACCTTGTATGCACTTAATCTGTTTTTATGTATGATTTTAATAGCTACTGTCTGGTGCTGCAGACTTTTATGAGGTCTTAAACAGTGATGATTATCTCTTATAGCATTCAGATGTGATTGTCTGTATTTTTGTTTTTTGAGACCTTGTGTATATGGATGAGACAACTCAGTATACTTCTGAAGCATATTTGATATAACAAACCTGTTACACTACTGTGAAAAAGTTTTAGGCAGGAGTGGAAAAAATGCTCCTTAGTAAGAATGCTTTCAAAAATAGAAGTGTTAATAGTTTATTTTTATCAATTAACCAAATGCAAAGTAAATGAACAGAAGAGAAATCTAAATCAAATCAATATTTGGTGTGGCTACCCTTTGCCTTCAAAATATCATCAATACATCAACTCTTCTAGGTACACTTGCACACAGTTTTTGAAGGAACTTGGCAGGTAGGTTGTTCCAAACATTTGGAGAACTAACCACAGATCTTCAGTGGATGTAGGCTTGCTCAAATCCTTCTGTCTCTTCATGTAATCCCAGATAGACTCGATGATGGTGAGATCAGGGCTCTGTGGGGGCCATATCATCACTTCCAGGATTCCTTGTTCTTCTGTACGATGAAGATAGTTCTTAATGACATTGGCTGTATGTTTGGGGTCCTTGTCCCGCTGCAGAATAAATTTGGAGCCAATCAGACGCCTCCCTGATGGTATTGCATGATTGATAAGTACCTGCCTGTATTTCTCAGCATTGAGGATACCATTAATTCTGACCAAATCACCAACTTCATTTGCTGGAATGCAGCCCCAAACTGGCAAGGAACCTACACCATGCTTCATTGTTGCCTGCAGACACTCATTATTGTACCACTCTCCAGACCTTCAAACTGCTTTCTGTTACAGCCAAATATATATATATATATATATATATATATATATATATATATATATACACACACATATATACACACACACATACACACACACACAATATATACATATACCCAACAGTGAGGTACAAGGAATCTTAGCACCCACCTGTTAATAACATACAATTTTGATAGTAGAACAAAAATGTATTATTCATAAAATAACATTTACTATAGTCACCAAATTACCGGCATTAAAATATGTCTTTATTTATTGCTATGTACATAAACAGCAACTTTTCAGTTACAATATACAAAAGAAACAGCAAAACAAACCTGAGGGCAAAGACACTTGTTACAACACATACAGTATATACTGTACACATAAAAATACTGATACTTTTTTTTTTTTAATCATTTAACTTTATTCCTCACTGACATCTGACAACTCATATATAACCTAACTGCTTGTGTGTTTTTTGTTAAAGATATTAATGTACTTATGCTACTATTGAACATAACCATGAGTGAATGTGAGATTTTACATTATAAAAATAAAAGGGGGGGGATTCAATTCAAGTGGGATTTTAGGTACCCTAATACCCAGTGTGAGCAGTCACACATTGCGCAAGGCTCCTACGGCACCCCATGATTAACTGAACACCCCTCCCCCAAAGAGATAAGTCACAGAAAGGTGTTAAAAAGGACACACATTACATTATTAACCTTGGCAACCATCTCTAATAAGAGCAAAGGGCAGCTGCTCTATATACTTGCCCCCCCCCCCCCACCCCACCCCCCCATAAATTATGCAATACAATTATATAAACTCTAGTGTTGATGTCACTGGATTACTAAACAAATAATGTATGCCGTCACCTAGTTTGAATGGTGGAATTTTTGTCCTTTGTGGCTGATACTGTCCTAATTACGCAGCGAAGATTTAAAAACAAATATATGTTCCAATACAAAACAAATGCATGACCATTTGTATGACTAAGTCAAATCATCTTGAATAAAAATAGAAAATCTATGATGTAATACAGAATTGTCCTTTGCATATTATTGCTACTTAAGATTGGTAACATGGTTAGTGCAATTCACTAGTGATTCATCTTATAAATGGTCTTTTCTGGAGCCGAGTTTTCTCATCTGAAAACAAGTCAGCGTGTAGCCTTAAGTATCTTCTACATGTTTGTTGTATCCACAGCCTGTTCAGTGATCAATGATATAAAACATTCATACAGCTACTTTAGATTATTTTTTTTAAAATACAGGTTCATTTCCTTTTTACCTTCACACCCCAGATAAAGTAGGACATTTTAAAATGAAGCACTAGAACATTTTCTGAAATGTTAATCGTGTTAAACGTTTGCTTGTAAAAAGAGAACACACGGTTTATTTTTGTACAGTAGAGGCTACCTTCTACCGTGGTTTGCCATGTATTACAAGAGGGTATAATAAACTTAATTACACCCACACATGGAAATGTGAAAATATCAGGAGACAGACAAAATAAAATATATCTGGTTTGGGAAAGTTTTGCCTATGAACATGTCTGTAAATCTATTGGACGGACAGCATAGAGCATATTTCCAAGCCTGAAGGGCTGACAACAACTTACACTTATAGCAATACCATGAAAAAAATGATGTGTAATTTGTTTATGTTTTTTAGCATAAATCACCATTTTTGATTGGTGTGCTTCTTCAGGCTGCTACTAATGATTTATAGTTGTGCAGTTAGTACAATGTGCTGTGACTGCCTTGGCAACCACAGGAACATGGCACATAATGTAGTGAGCAGTGAAGCTTTGGAGTGCCTCTCTGAGCTCAGTCTGCACTGTTAAATCCCCCCCCCCCCCCCCCCCGCTCTGCCATGACATGCTGAGAGTCTGTGATTGAGACTGGCTGCCATACTTGTCTACCCTCCAGAGAGAAACTGAAAAGGAGATAATGATTTGTTGGAGGACAGCTAAGGAAAATGACTATCCAATGCATGTTTAAAAAGGTACTTATCTTGCTATTTAAATACAAAAAGGCCATATGGGTTTGCGGTTTTAGTTAAATTATATACATTGTTAAAACACCACAAACTCTTAAATACACAAGTATCACTTGCATTACATATTTTCCTCTTGCCTGCATGAATCGCAGTAATATCACTTCATACCAAGGCCCCAGAGCTGACACTCATCCTGGAATTGTCACAACGCCTCTAACTTATTCCTTTCACAATATCGCTTCTTCCCTTGATCTCACCTCGCTATACGTCAAACCTTGAGCTGTTCAGCAGTCTGCCCCACTCCATGCTCACAGGTCAGGTCTACTTATAGATACGCTACTCTCGGGATGCCGCTTAGAACGGACGTCCACGCTCCTGCGCACTTGGTTCACTGGCACCAGAGGGAACATTATACATGCTTTAGTCACTAGCCCAGCCCAGGGTTTAGAAGACAAAGAGTCTTCCCCATAGCCACAACTTTTTATTTTACTTCTCACAAGTATCAGAGAGCTTGTATTACAGGTGTAGTGACTTAATTAGCCTCCAGCCCTAGAACATCCCCGATATAGTGCCATAAACGCAGTAAGTCTGTTGGCCAATCAAGTAGCTTTAGACCAGATTGGCAGCAAATTGCTGTGTGGGGGCCCAAAGCAACCACTAGTCCTGATCAATAGCTGATCAGGAGCCATCAGTTATTAATTGAGAGAAAGACAACGAATCACTACGATAATGACCAAGAACAGACCTCGTGCGCCACAATTGTGCTCCATAGTGTGTGGTCAAATTAAATACAGGTCTGTCCGCTCTGGCCAGATTTGTCTTTATTCTATTATGGAATGCACACATAATCATCATCATTTATTTATATAGCGCCACTAATTCCACAGCGCTGTACAGACAACTCACTCACTTCAGTCCCTGCCCCATTGGGGCTTACGGTCTAAATTCCCTAACACAGACAAACAGACTAGGGTCAATTTGTGTGCAGGTAAGCCTTAAGCCCAGATAAAATAGCATAGCATTTGATCATGTTAGGACTGACAAGAATGGGAAGACTTTGGCGTGAGTTGGTTAGCTTAACATATATTGCAATATGTGGAACTAACATTCCCTGTTTTTTACTATAGAACAGGACTTGGTACAGCGTTGATTATGTGCGTGGAGAGTGCAGAGTATCCCTGTTTTTTTAGGGTCAATTTGTTAGCAGTCAATTAACCTACTAGTATGTCTTTGGAGTGTGGTAGGAAAATGGAGCACCCGTAGGAAACCCACGCAAACACAGGGAGAACATACAAACTCCACACAGATAAGGCCATGGTCGGGAATTGAACTCATGACCCCAGTGCTGTAAGGCAGAAGTGCTAACCACTTAAGGAGTATTATGCCACTGTACTCTCTAGGCATACTTGAATCAAAGAGATTGTACTTTGTACCAGCACAGTGTTTCTGACTTCAACATATTCCAAGAATTATAATCAGGTTGCACATATTGTAACCCTCAACTAATAAACAAACGTGATCGACAGCAGATAAAGTGCTTGGAAATATATGCTGTTGACAGTTACCATTTAAGAATATCTGTTACCTAGACCCAAGTGCACATTAAACAGGTATTCATAAAGATAACATAATTAAACATATTATTAATGAGTATTACTGTGTGTGTGATCATCCCATGTATTGAAGGGAGCAATGTGAGAATATCAGTCTGTACGATTGTATGATTGTTATATTATTCAAGACAGCAGGATAGGTCCACTTTCATTTCTTCCAGGGTACATGAACATTCACATACACATTTGTGAGTGATAATTGATGAAGTGATAACAGTTCAATTCCCGTTTTGTATCAACGTGCGTTAAAGATTTAATGGCATTCGCAAATATATATGTAAATGTTTCAGTGACTTGTTGCAACTGATGTTTGAGATAAAGTGACGATTGTGGAGAAAGATATTTTCCTACGCACAATAGATTTCCTGACAGTAATCCCATTTAAATTAATAATCCAACATATAAGTTTGTTGTTTTCTTTAAATAGCAAGTTCAGAACCTTTCACAGCTCAGGTCATATGAAGGCAGAAGGGGAGGATTTTACAGTGCAGAGCTCAAAGGGGCATTCCAAAGCCTCTCTGCTCACGACATCCTGTGCAATGTGACTGTGGTTGCCATGACACTGCACACTTATAAATCACTAACAGCAGTCTGGAGAAAGAAAAAGAAAAATGGTAGTTATCAAGCTTCTTCTTATAGCCTTCCAGAGGTATTTAGGTTCTAAAAAAAAATTACAGGATTGTTGCTTTAATGATGCCCACTTTTAGCTTTCTTTAACCAAATATGGCTAACACATAGCAAATAATACAATATTAAATAGTTCATGTTCTGTCACTGTATAGACTTCACTCATATTTTTCTTCACACCAAACAAATAAGGTGTGCAGTCTGCATATAATCTATTCTGATAATTGCATGTATATTTAGCTTAGGGTATATTTTTAGTTTGCAATTTAAATTTTTTTTATTTTTTTTTTTAACACATTTTTTCCCACAGATATTCATCATTACATTTCAGCACGGCATGTTAGATATTTAGGATTCTTCAATAAACGTTCTTGGCTTCCTATTTACTCATGTTGATGCAGAATGCCCTGGGAGAAGACATAACCTGCCGCAACAAGAATTCGTATAGTGCACATTGTTGATATTTTGGGTGTGACGCTGTTATCTGTGCACACAGACTGACCTTTGGGCTTTGTGTGCTCTAGGAATTGGCCGCCCTCACAGAAAGTGTGACTGTAACACATAAAATCTTATGTTCTCTGCTCTCACCTTCTGAAATATAATCATTAAAATGCACTGAAGAGTCAGGAGGCTGTTAGTACAACACTCTGGGATATATTTACTAAACTGCGGGTTTGAAAAAGGGGAGATATTGCCTATAGCAACCAATCAGATTCTAGTTATCATTGATTTAGTACATTCTACCAAATGGCAGCTAGAATCTAAATGGTTGCTATCGGCAACATCTACACTTTTTCAAACCCGCAGTTTAGTAAATATACTCCTCTGGCTCTGCCGATTGTTGTTCTATAACCTTTGTTTCTGGCATAACACAACAGTTTGTAGGGAGGACTAAATTGCTGAATTAAATCTCATGACAACTAGCAGACTTGGGGAAATTAAACTTTGCAGGTTTGAAACAGATTTCTGCAAACTGCTTAGCATGCCGTTGCATAACAAGTGTCAAGAGCAGAAATGAGTAAATCTCCTAGTATAAAATCTCTGGGAGACAAGAAAGTGGTTTTGGAAGTTCCATAACCAGACCCACCTCTGTTTTGTCCATTCACGTCATAACAGTCTGCTCACTAACAGCTGCATGTCCATATACACATAGCTACCACTGAATTAGATACATATGATCTATATATATATATAGCTTATATGCAGTCTAGGCTTGCCTTCCTGATTGACAGTTATACAAGGGAACGTTAAATATGTACAAGAAATGTATTTAACCTCCCCACCCAACATATATTTAGCAAATCAGCTGCTTGGTCTGGCTTTTTTTGATTATAATTTAAAACCTGTAATCTGAGACAAATTCTTTTCATTTGAATTACTTCCATGGCAACTGACTTTTTCACCTCTGCAAAAAAGTCTCCTCACCAAGCATTTAGTACTGTAGGCCATCGACCTTAGATATTTATGGGAGGGGCCACACAAACCTATCCCCAGGCCTGCAGGTAGAAAATACCAGATAGGGTTTAATGCCTAGTGTTCCACTTACTGGGTACCTAGTTATATTGTTTATGTCTTGCAACAAACTCCAGGGCAAATATATGCACTAGAAAAATGAATGCAGTACTCAGAAGATAATCTACATTGACATAAATGGTTCTAGAACTCTTACAGTCCTCCGATTGGTCTTCAGCTCTATTATTAGCGGATTGTACATTATACCTATTTTAGAATTGTTACACTTACAGCACCGCAACCTTTAAAAACTTACATTTTCAGTTATGAAGTATGATGGTAAAATACATTGTTTAGCGTAACTGCAGCTCTGCTAAAAAGTATAACCTCCCCACTCCATTAGTGACAGCTGATGCTCTTTCCACAAAGTTGAGTGTCTTGATTTGGACCAGACACAGGTACAAAAGTGCAGGATTTCATTTATCACTAAACTTGCCTTCTGTGTATGAATTAGCCAATCTGAAGTGCAGTTTTAGTAAACAAGACTGACAAACTGTCAATCTCTCTGTGCCTGCTCTACTACAGGAGTACCTTACCTCCATTTCATCCTAATACAGAGGAGTAAAAGAGCCTGGTGGCCTATTTAAGTATAAACACTGCAGTTGGTTCAGGTATATAGTGAATTTTATGTATGCCATCATAATAGAGCTTACTTTTGTTACCAATTCTAAATAAATATATACATATAATGAAAGTAGCTTTCTACCTACACTATTAGGTACAAAGCTGCTCGTCCATTGGCCGTTCTAGTCATTCGATCCACGCCAGACAGGTCCAGTTTAATGGCCATCAGGCTGAAAACACAGATCACCTGGGGAGCAATAAGATCAGCCAATGACATTACATACATTACAGATGACGGTCATTGATCATCTCCACAGAGCACGGTTCTCATCATGATAGTTTAAGGCGCCCCAGAATCCACAATGTTGTCCAGTCCACAAAAGATAAACAGACCGACAGTCGTGGAAGGGGCAAGTGGCGCGCGAGGAGGCAACGATCTTAAAATGGGGCAGGGGTAGGCAAGTGTGAAATGTTTTGAGGGAACGCTTAAAAGATTGGAGGCTGGGGGCACGTCTGGTCCGGCTGAGCAGGGAGTTCCAAAGGGGGAAGCAGTTACTTTCATTTAAATAATTTTTGGAATGTTACAACAAGTCCATTATATAGATGTTTACAATAACAGGAGTCAGAGATGTGAACACTAGTGTACCATGTATATTATGATCAGTGTTATTGATTTGTGGTTTCTGAGATGTTGTATTGTAAGTTGTGTTTTATATTGAGTTGTGGCCAGGGATCTAAAGGAGGCGTGTGTCAATATTGATATCTGTCTACATAAATCTTAGGTGTCCCTATTTGGCCAGCTCTTTGGAAGCACAGAAACAGGTACTGCTGTACATCCGCTTGTCCTGCTTACATTGATCTTTTCATGCATAAATAGAAATCTGGATAACAAAAAAAAATAATTATAAGTTTTCAGTTTATATGTTGTTATATCCAAAGGATATGGCTGCCTTTTTTTAACCAATGAAGTTCAAAAGGGACCTTTGTGTGAATGCAAACACTTGCCTAGCTGCAATAGTTGGATACACTCTGTAGTATAGTGAATCTAACACTTAACCTTACATTCAATGTCCTGCTGGGTTTTCTAATCGCCATTTGGATCCCTGCATAAGCCCAGAGCATAGAGTCATTAAAAGGACACATCTTTTGAATGCAAGATAAAATTTGGATACACTGTGCTATAAAGTGTATCTTACCAATTACTGCAGCTAAACATGGATGGAGTTAAAAAATACTAGTATAGGCCACAAAAGGTAGATATACTGTATCCTTTAATGTTTTGCTAATTATATCTATAAAACGGTTATGTAAATGAGCACTAAAACTATCATTTTTATTTTCTCCGCTTTGTCTGGGATTATGTGCCAAGAGAAATTGGTGACAAGGGGCCTGATTCATTAAGGATGTTAACTTAAGAAACTTCTTATTTCAGTCTTCTGGACAAAACCATGTTACAATGCAAGGGGTGCAAATTAGTATTCTGTTTTGCACATTAGGTAAATACTGACTGTTTTTTCATGTAGCACACATAGACTTGATAGCTTATTTGTACACTGAAATTTAAAGTTGATATTTGTGTGCTACATGAAAAAACAGTCAGTATTTAACTAATGTGCAAAACAGAAAACTAGTTTGCACCCCTTGCATTGTAACATGGTTTTGTCCAGGAGACTGAAGTAAGAAGTTTCTTAAGTTAAGATCCTTAATGAATCAGGCCGAAAGGTGTTATCACGGAGTCCACACGTCGTTTATGACCCAGGTCTAAGATTATCCTGAAAGGAGGAAGTGTATATATTTTTTTTCACTTAAACCAATTATACTGTAGTAATCAGGATGTGACAATAAAATATTCTTATTTTGGGGAAAAAGGCCAACAATGAAACTGAAACTTTCTGTACGTCACAGCTATGACACTCATGTAAGATGCTTGAAGAAATTATTTTTAAAGTTGTTTCTTGCAAAACGTACAAGCTGCAGTCATGTACTTCTCAATGGATACCACGTGACAGCTTGTTTGCTATAAAATATATTTTACATTCGCTAAGAAGGTGAAAAAAACAGTGACTACAACTCATTAATAATCCCTGTGACTCACACAGGGAACACCGATTCAGCCAAGAGGCATTTGAACAACATGCAAAACAAACCCAGTGACACGGTTATATAAGAACCCGTAATCATATGACGCTATAAAATAAATATAGAAACCTAAACTAAACGGTAGGTAACCGACAGAGCTCCTGCTGTACCTAACAATACAAGTCATGTGATGCTCAGTCAAAGGGACATTAGACTGAAATAAACAGAAATTCTAATATTTTTTTCTGTAGATCTTATTAGTTTCATACCGGAGACAAAACTGAATTTCCAAGTTATTTCTTGGTAAAAGCAAGCAAGTACTTGATTCTACATTAATCCTTTCTCTGCCAGAGGTCCGTGACAAAAAATGCACCTCATCTAACATGTCTTAGTAAATATGGCGCATTCTTATGGTACCATAGTCAAGTGAATACTTATTTTAAATAAATGGGCATTACAACGAATTCTAAAAGATTCCAATTATGTGTATTTTATTGGAGTTTTGATTAATGCCTTGTGTTTGGATGTCAGACACCCCAGCCTATGTCAGAGCATGCAAACATATGCTCTAACACTAGGGGCACTGCGGCAGAGATGACTAATCCCAGGTCATGTCTTTCATTCCAGAAAGATCGGTGGTCAAGTCACCAATGCATCCTACATGCCAGTGGGGTATCATTACTGCGGACGTGTAATTTGTGATGGGGTGTCCAGGACTCTAAATAAGGACCGATTGTGAGCCCAGTCCCACAGGAAGGAGTGACATTTGTTATAGGGTTTACTGCAATGGCCACTTAGTTACCAAATGTGTTTATGGGCATCCAGCAATGGAACCAAACTGTGCCATGGTGCATCCCACGTTCCGAGCAAATAGGCATGATGCACATCTACCCCCCCTCCAGTCACAGCTACCAGCTTTTACTATGGATATAGTCCTACTTGCCCACTTTTTTGACCAAGGAGCAAGTGTGGGGGAGCAATGATGCAAATGTGTGTGGAGAACAGCCGGGGGCGGGGCCATGATGACACGGTTCACATCAACAGGTCCCGCCCAGAACTGCATGAGGAGCGCATCGCATCATCAAGGGCCAGATGTGGGAGGATGACCTACTCTCCTGAGAGTCCAGGAGGCTTTCACGGAATTCTGGAGTCTCCCAGACGTTCCGAGAGAGTAGGCGATTATGTTGTTATGTAAAGACATGTGCAAAGTCAAACAACAAATAAAAGAAAACATTTAATGCTGTCAGCTATAGGACAAAGGCACCGCACTGGAACAAGTTCTACACCAGCATTACATCACCACAACTAGGTTTACAAGAGTGATTTACAGCTTGTAGCATTGCTAACATAGATATGTATCTCAAAGGCATTTTGCCTATGAAGAAATGCAAAGTGTCAAAGTATATTATCTCAATTGGCACACCAAGCAGATTCAAAAATGGATCTTGAGACACTTTGTGACCCTGCGATGCTGTAACACATAAAACCCTCTATAGCAGTTTCATGTCTGTCTTATGCGAAAGAGAATTTAGCTTTTCAACTGTATCATCAGCAGCAGCTATTTATATAGCGCCACTAATTCCGCAGCGCTGTACAGAGAACTCACTCACATCAGTCCCTGCCCCATTGAAGCTTACAGTCCAATTTGCCTAACATACACACACACACACAGGGAAAAACTAAGGTCAATGTTTTTTTAATTGAACTCATGACTCCAGTGCTGTGAGACAGAAGTGCTAACCATTAAGCCACCGTGCTGCCCGTACTGTATGTACGTAACAGTTCCGAAATAACTAGTGGAATGTTAAGAACTTCTCAGATACCTGAACAGTGGTGTGATTGCTGCACGCGCTTCTATCCAGTTATTTAGCCATCGGTTCAATAACCTAAGACATGTACAATCTGGATTGGAGTTTGGAATTAGGGTACACAACATCTGACAAAACAGCAATGACTTCTCACCAATTCCCTGAATCCTCTTACAACAAGTATCTACATGAGTATGTCCATACTATGACGGAAGTCAAGATACTTAACACTTGATGTAACTTATTTAGTTGACAGGAGGTCTGAGTCGGAAACAATTATTTGCAAAGACTTCCTGCAATGCCCTTCAATAGGCTTAATGATGGGAAGTCAATTGTACATAGGAAGAAAAGAATGATCACAAATCATTTTAGGTTTAACGGTACTTTAAATAGCTTGTAGATAACACAAGAGTTCACAATTCAAGGTTTCCACAACAATTTCCTCTGTGAACAGACTATAGGGTGAACGGTTCTCTTACATAGCATTTAAAAACGGAATATCTGGTTGTTCTTGCACACACCATTTCATCATCCGTTCTGATCAATAGATAAAGACTAAACTGACCAACCAGTCCAAGTCAAACAAATATACAGCTGTATAGTTTCACATTAAAGTATATATGTTGCCTACACAAAGTAAGATGTGAGAATTTGTGACACTAACCAAGAATGCAGCCTGTTCATCCATTACTATCTGGTAGGTCACTAGTTCCTAGTGATTGGATGACCTTTATGCTCAAAGATTGGCCCCACCCACAAAATGGCTGCCTCAACTTTATAAAACCGGTTTTCACTGAAGGTCGCTGAAGTGTAAAACAACTGAGCTGCTAAAATCCTACAGTGCAATAACAGATTTAATTATGTGGAAAGAGGTTGTAAAAAGGAGATAACTTTTCAGGAACGTTCCTTGCTTTGCCTCAGCCATGTTCACTCTGCCAAAACACTTTATTCTTGCACCAGACAAGAGTTGGTGTAAGCTCAGGTCTTGTCTATACTCTTCATGGGATGCGTTTTGCGCATTCCAGTTGCACTCGTGTGGAGAATTATTTTTTTTAGGTGCGTTTCCAGCGCCAAAATTCAAAACGCACAAATGTACCACATGTAACAATTGCAGTCCCGACGTCTCTCTCACTCATGATTAATTTAAGCTACTAATGAGGCTAAAGCAATCAATATTTTAGGAGAAACATGAAGAAGTGTAATCTAATGAGAGGGGTGGTTCTACAGTGATTGGAGGTTGGACTTTGATGGAGTGTTTAAATTATCACGGTGGCTTAGTGGTTAGCACTTCTGCCTCACAGCACTGGGGTCATGAGTTCAATTCCCGACCATGTTCTTATCTGTGAGGAGTTTGTATGTTCTCCCCGTGTTTGCGTGGGTTTCCTCCGGGTGCTCCGGTTTCCTCCAACACTCCAAAAACATACTAGCAGGTCAATTGGCTGCTATCAAAATGGACCCTAGTCTCTGTCTGTGTGTGTATGCTAGGGAATTTAGACTGTAAGCTCCAATGGGGCAGGGACTGTTGTGAATGAGTTCTCTGTACAGTGCTGCGGAATTAGTGGCGCTATATAAATAAATGGTGATGATGATATTTATTGCATGGATCGGTGTGAGACTTCTCTAAAGACCAAAGTACCTTGAAGTGGAGGGATTATACAGCATACCTCCCAACACGCAATCGGGACAAAATAAGCCCCGCCCATGTTCTGCACAGACTCCACCCACAAATGCTTGGTAAAACTCCACCTACTTTTTAGGTATGATATAGGCAAACATGATGCAAAACCAATGGAATGCACTTTGTAAACTAGGTGGTAAGTGCTCCGAAAGGTACCAACCAAAGATGCTGCTCTCTAATATTTACTCCTCTTGCCTTTGAAATGGTTTGTTCGATGGGCCAAATCTACTATATTATTTGCCATATAACAGTAGTTTATATCATTCTTATCACTGGTTAAAGTATTTAACAAAAACGATAAACAAAAGAAAAATAGTCAATACATTTATTTGAAATACTCAGTTCTGACATTTTTCATGAAAGTTGATCTAAAATGAACAGCCATAACGACATTCACAAAATATAGGTAAAAGTTCGGACACAAAGAATGTAGTTAAGTTATCTGAAATTCTATTTCGGCACCCGCCCTCCCTACCCAAACAATTATTAAACTCTTCCGTGACCAGTGGGTAAATTAATCAAATATCCGGCAGCTTTGCACGGTAAATATAAAGCGGCAATGGCTTTAAAGGCAAAACTTTTGCCTTTAAAGCTATTGCTGCTCCAAATTTACCATGCAAAATCGCACTATATTGGCCAATTGCAAAACTCGCTATTTGATACATTTACCCCTGGGAGTGATTTCCTGCTATGTGTCATAGAATAAGGAACTTCAGTCTGGAGAGGAAAGAAAGGCTTCATTCTAAAATATCCATTCTGACAAGATCCTGAATTTGAACTACTTATATGTGACAGGTGGAAGAACCGATTTCACACGAAACATTCCCAAGTGTTTTTGTACATCAACACGAATACTCAAATACCGTTATTACGGTAGTTTCAACGCTGGCTCTTTGCACGCAGCACCCTAAGCTGTGAGCAGAAAGCCGGGTTAAATTCACTGTAATAACAGTAGTAGGATTAACGCTGCGTTAATCTGGGTGGACTTGAATTCCCCCCCCAAATTGTTGGATTTATACACTACACTTTCCTTAATATTATATTTAAACAAATAAAAATTCTATACAAAGTACATGAAATTGTCTCTTTTAACCCTGTCAGTTCTCTATTGTTTTAACGTGATTTTTACAGGACCCAGAAGTTCACTTGCGCTACAAGCACACAACAAGAGAGATGGTACCTGAGCGCATCAATAAAATAATATTAAAAGGCAAGCCTTGCATGAAATATTTATATACTATACTCACCGAGCATCGAGAGGCAAACAAAATAAGATTTTTTTTTTATATAAAATATCCATCTCTAATCCAAAATGAGCTAGCTTGCACAAAGCCATAAATAATAATATATACAGATCCATTGGAACAGATGGATGGTGAACCTTACAGCAATCTTAGGTTCTTAGAAAGATCTTTGACAACTCGTTCTTCTTCAATCTTAAAAAAAAACTGAGAATAGTGTCTTTCATACAATATCTCAATGTAATCCATATTTTTTCTCCAATTAAAAAAATAATCTACATTTATATTACACATTGTGCAATAGAAATGGCGATGTAACAGGTAGGTCCCTTCCTTAAAGGATCAGTAACTACAATCCAGTATCAAAGAACAGAATTGGGTCCAGCCAACTTTACGATGGTAAAATCTGCTCCAACGTCTATCTGCCTGGCTGGCTCGCCAGAGTTGTGATTGATAAGGCAAAGTGCTGAGTGTTGGATGCTTGACCCTTCCATTGTAAGTTCGCGGTTCATGATTTTTAAATCTTTCCCAATATCCTGTTCCTTATAAATAATTTAGAAATAAAAAAAAAAAAATATACGAAGTTCGGGAAACCTGTAGGGTTGTTCCATGAGTGGTAAGAACAGAAAACACTGCTGGAAGTAGCTCGGACAGGTAAAACCTGTATTTGTTTACTTGGCACAGTATTATTTTCACCGTGGCACTAATAGGCATCCAGCCTATACTCCCAGGGTATGAAGAATTTGAGAGTCAATCCTGGAAGACTAAGTCTGTTTGTCTGCTTGGCACCACTTGAATGTTTGGAGATAATCTGAAGGTGCTTTGTTGTCCTTACAGTTCTAATCCCTGGAATATTCACCGGTTGTTAAGCTTTTATTTAGCCTGTTACATTGTCGGGGTCCTCCTCATATAGTTCTTCACTGTCGGAAAGAAGTTTGCCCAGTTCTGTAACTTCCTCCATCTCCACGTTTAAGTAACCGTTGCCAAGCTTTGGAAGACTCTCGTCCATGGGTTCCAAAACTTCATCTACCGTACATCCCTGGCTGTATTCACATTGACCGTACGCCTTTTTTGGCCGTTTCTGTAACCAGTCTTGGAGAGTTTGTTTCAGGAACACAACCGGGATGGGCAAAGCGGCCACTATGATTAAGCTGACTAAAAGACCAAGAGCCCAGGGTGGATAGTGCAACTTGTCTTCCACTGCCTAAAAAACAAACAAACCAGAAAACATCAAACTCAGTAGGAAAACACCAAAATAACATCCTCTATGGACTAACGGACGAACCCGATCTAGAACGCAGCCGTACCTTCTCACTGTTCCAGGACTGGTACACAGGATCCTCAATGCACATTCTGATCAAACTGGCAAGAAGGAGTCCAATCATAGCCAGGATACTGATATACTGCCACATATATTTGTACACTCTCCAAGGACGATAACCCAGCATTCCTTCAATGTCACTCATAAACCTGGACAGAAGTTGCAGACAGTGATCAGGATGACGAAGATGACATACTTTATGCTAGCAGTACCTGGCAAATGATTTCATGCAAATTATGAAAAGAAAAAAAAAATCTTCAAAACAATACGATTTTTATGCATTCAGTTGGATTTCCTAAAGCTTGATGGCTAATCCCATGTTAGCTACTCTGGAAGGAGTGGTCCACTTTAGCTGTATTACTTTGTACATGTCCTGCAACTATCATCTTCCTGGAATCGCTGGTGCTCATACACGCAGCAGGTAAAAGCAATGCTAGTGTAGACAAAACCTTGTACTGTGTGCTCGCTTTTAGCAGCACACAATCCAATAAATAAAGCAGAAGGGTGGCTAAGTGGCTAGCACTTCTGCCTGACGGCGCAGGGGTCATGAGTTCAATTCCCAACCATGGCCTTATCTGTGAGGAGTTTGTATGTCCTCCATATGTTCGCGTGGGTTTCCTCCGGGTGCTCCGGTTTCCTCCCACACTCCAAGAACATACTGATAGGTTAATTGGCTGCTATCAAAATTGACCCAAATCTCTCTCTCCCCCTCTGTGTGTATGTTAAGGAATTTAGACTGTGAGCTCCAATGGGGCAGGGACTGATGTGGATGAGATCTCTGTACAGCGCTGCGGAATCAGTGTTGCTATATAAATAAATGGTGATGAGGATGATGATGATTAAATTGCCATTTTATATTATTATTTTTTTACATATACAAGTCCAGATTCTGCTGTAAGGCCATACTTTTCTTAAAGTATTTCTTTTAATCTAAAATATGGAAAACAACATTGCTTAATAGTATAACTTGTTCCTGTTAGGTTTCCAGTGCAGCCCATGGACAGAATATTATCCTGCACCCAGTTCCCTGTGTACTGCAGTATATTTACTAAGCTGTGGTGTCTGCCATGACTGATCTGCAGATATAAATGCAGCCTCTATAGTGCCACCTAGTGGCCCCACTATAATAAAAATGGTAGAATTAAATTAACTCTCAGAGACGGAAGAACAAAACCAGCACATTTTTTTAGGACATAAACAGCGCGAGTTAGGAAACCTGACCCATTGCAGGGAAAGCACGTTATTGTTGTGCTTATTATGGGTGAATTTATAAATATCCAGTAAAACATATGTGCAAAGAGAAGCTTATGTCCGAGTAAATTTACTTTTATTAATTTTAGTTGGATCTACAACCCTATTTCCCTTCCTTACTAACAGATGCAGATACGCGTGCAGTACACATAGCAGCTAATCAGGCATTTGCCTTCCTCGTCTAGATTGATCACAGCCAATTACTGCACGTTTACACTAAGTGTAGTAATTAGCCCCCTCAGACTGCAACAGAAAAGTGACAAACTATAACAAACATAGTAGATTACTGTCATGTATTCACCAAGCAGTAACAAGTTACTTGAGCTGGTGTTCTTAAACAAATTCAAATTCAATACTATGACATTGGGTATGTAACAGATTATAACAAGTGTACCTGTCTGCTCCGTACACCCAGGCCACGGCCACGTTTTCAAATATCACCACGATAATGAGAGGCAACGTGGCTGAATAGTCATCAAACATGGACACGAAATAGGACCCTGATCGCTGAACGAAGAGCAGCCCGATCAAAAGACCAATTATACAGCAGGAAACTATAAACACGCAAAAAGGTAAAAGAATGTTAGCAGGGAAATAATTCAACATAATTATATAAATACACAAAGCTGTAGAGATTCAGTGGTTTTTATTTATATAGGACTAGAAGATCTAGTCCGGATCAGAGCCATTTGTCCATTACTTTAATGGTGACTTGGGGCCTTAGAGTTGGCAGCATTTGCACATTAAATGTACGTAGAAGAGACACATTAAAAAAAAAAGAAAGAAAAAGGATCCTTAAGAATATATGTTGAGTCGCACGTGGTATAAGAGCATACCTCCAAACATGTCCATCCCCAACAGCAGGACAGGGGGCGTGACCACGGCAAAATTGGGGCGTGGGCACCCCCCCCCCAGAGGGCTGCGTAGTGCTGCCCATTACATACCTCCCTCCCCCCATGAATCCCACCCACGGGACAAACATGTCCTAGAATGGGACAGAGCACTAAAATCGGGACAGTTGAGAGGTAAAGATCAGGGAAATAACCTTAAAACACCTTATAAGAAACCTTCACACCACAGCGTACAGGGCACACAGTGTGATCGCATGCACAGTGTACATCATTGATCCCGATGCTGGCATGCTAGCGGTAAACCCCACCATGCCTGAAACGTGGCAATATAAATGCCTGCTCTGTTTTCAGTACATGGAGCATGCGATCAGCCAGGTCTGGCCATGGTATCTCATCACTGTGGTGAGAACAAGCACTTAAGACTTAAAAAAAACAAACAAACAAACAACAAAACGGAAAAAAAAACAAAAACACAACATACAGTAATTGTTCTAATATAATACCTTTTAGGTTCAGATTTAAAATGATAAGTATAAAATTGCAATTAACCTCCCCGACCCCGCGTGAAACCTTAGCAACATACCTACTAATATGTTAAAAAAAGCAAGGATCAGGATAAAATAAACTCCACACTAATCAGCTCACAACATTTCTGTAAGGCCACACCTCCTTTGTGGGGATCCGGGTAGGGGAGTACCTTAGAACACAAAGTGAATGCAACAAACATATGTTGGGGAATATTCTAACTGACAAAACGTTAAGGGAAATATTTACTAAACTGCGGGTTTGAAAAAGGGGGAGATGTTGCCTATAGCAACCAATCAGATTCTAGCTGTCATTTATTTAGCACATTCTACAAAATAACAGCTAGAATCTGGTTGCTACTGGCAACATCTCCACCTTTTCAAACCCGCAGTTTCGTAAATATAGCCCCAAGTATTAAAAATGTTTAACCCATAGCAACCAATTACATAATATTTGTCCTTTTTTTTTTAGTACATATGGAAAAATAAAGGTAAACATGTAATTTCTCTGGGATGGGGTGCCTTTTCGTCAAGGCTACATAAATGTGCCACAACGTGTTCCACATGTAAATGGATCGATCCTAAGACTCGTCAATCTACCCCGGCTTTCTGCCAACTCACCACCCACAACAGACTCTGAATGAGACACGTGTATGAATGTTCTTACTTGTGAATATGGTTTTCCTCTTGCGTAAAGCCGGGAAGTTATCTAGCAGCGGGGTGATAATTCCTTGCATGTTTCCAAACATTGTGCTGAGTCCCAAGTTCAACAGCATAAGGAAGAACAGCAAAGACCAAAACGGGGAAGCAGGTAAGTGAGTCATTGCTTCAGTGAACGCTATGAATGCCAATCCTGTGCCTTCCGCACCCTGCCAGAAGAAAGAATCAGAGATTAAAGACTTTGACAAATCACCGTACTGATACTGTAATGTCAAAAAAATCAAATGGAGTTTCCAAACCTTGTTCATCTCGTCCTCTACCCGGCAGTTTTCAATGCCATAGTGTGTCAGATTGAGGGTGACGTTCGTTCTTGTGTACCACTGGCTGTACTCCACATTAGTCACGTTCTCATGTAGAGAGTTATTGAACAATATGCCACGGTCAACCAAAGCCTTGATCTTGTCCAGGTTTCTGATAAAAGGATTTGACAGATTAGATTGTGTTTTTTTATTTTGTGTTAATTGTGATTTCTGTGTATGTCAATTTTACACCAGGTTCGGAATCAAAGGAAAGACGACTTACTCTGCAACGCACTTTTCCGCAATGACATTTGCCCGAAATCCCAAGACTGAGAACACGACCAGAGTGGCTAAAACGGACGTCATGAAGTTGATAAATGACACCAGAATGGCATCAAAGTGGCAGTTGTTATAGCGATTATTGTAGCTGGAGTACGCGATCACACTTCCGAATCCCAGGCCTAGAGCGAAGAAGACCTGGGTGGCTGCCTGTCGCCAAACCTGTACGTTTCCCCAGATTTCCAGCTGAAGAGAGAAAGACAATGGTTCAGAGATGGCCAACATCCAGTTGTGGAGATACAAATCGGAATCAACACCTAATCATAGAAAACCTAGGTCTTGGTATGAACAAGCGTTGCTTATCCATTATTCCCCCCCAATTCCTTCTTTCATAACATTATTTCAAATCAGGAAACATACTGAACATTTTGTTCTGCAACCACATTTATAAGGACACCAAACACGTGTACTTGGTCTAAGCTCGTGGGTCATAACTCCCAAGAAAATTGTAAATTGTCAGGTCACATCATTTAGTCACAGTCGTCTGTGTTATGATTATGAAATAGGGTTCTCCTGACGAATTTCAAAACATATACATATATATATATATATATATATATATATATATATATATATATATATATATATATATATATATATATAGTGGGCAGCACGGTGGCTCAGTGGTTAGCACTTCTGCCTTACAGTGCTGGGGTCATGAGTTTGATTCCCAAATATAACTTTTTAAAGAATGAATAATTCTCTTGTGTGAAAATTATTAGGTATTTTCCCACTTGCTGTATTTTGTAAATATATTACAGTTGGTAACCGTTTAGACATCGCTCAGAAATACATTGGGATAAACGTATCAAGCTGCAAGTTTCCAGAAGGATTGAAAAGTGGAGATATTGCCTATGACAACCAGATTCTAGCTGTCATTTATTTAGTAGATTCTACAAAATGACAGCTAGAATCTGATTGGTTGCTATAGGCAACATCTCCACTTTTCAAACCCGCTGGAAACTCGCAGCTTGATACATTTACCCCTTGGTCCAATAGACACATTTGTAATCTGGTTTACATATATAAATGTATGCTCCCGATTTCCCCTCTGTATGTATACAGCGGTGACAATAAACACTGTTCAATTAAAAATAAATGATTATATAATTGGTTTTGTTGTTATTTTTTTTGTCATATTTTAAGGTCATCCATTTTGCTAACTAGATAGACAAACTATGAGGTTGAGCGTTCGTGTATGACCACATTTCACTACTACGTGGTGGGTGTGGTTATTGCAGGACACGGTGATACATCATTCTCGTTTTGGGGATCACCAGATCATGCCATTTGGTTAAAAGGAATGTGTTTCATCTGAAAATTGTTGCACATCGGTTACCATGGTTTTAAAAGTACCAATTATACCTGCCACATTCATGTTTCATATATACACGTAGTCATTAAGCAGGCTTCATTTGGCTCTAGGAAATCCTCTTTTAATAAAGAGTTTCATTACAAAAGAAAAAAAAAAATATTGAAAACGGGGAAACAAATTAGAATCAACCACATATAAGAGCTCATGGTGATAAATGATCACTGGCTATTGACAACTGTACCTTTGGTGTAAACATAATTCGGATTCCATCTATGGCACCATCCAGCAACAGCCCACGGATCAGGAAGCAGAAGAGAACAACGTAGGGGAAAACTGAGCTAAAATACATCACCTGGGAAACCAAATAAAAAGGTATAACAGTAAACCGAAAAGAACCAATAACTAAGTCAGATTAATCAAACATACTGTAGCTTGTGAACTATATACTCTTTCAAATATAGTTGATCCTTCCAGCCAAATGACCCAGTGAACACTTTCTGCAGCTCTACTGACCAGGGTTGGATGGACTTATTCCTCCTATGCTGTAAGCTGCTACCATGACGCTGCACTACCATTAGGGAAGAGGCAGAGCGTTATAGATCCACCCCATCCTTGAAGTCCAGGGGGGGAACAGTGTAGCCGTTTTACTCCCCCTGGATTCCACGGTTACTCTAACAGCCTTGGCTGAAAACGTGACATTTCAGAGGAGAGTGTGTATAGGAGGACCAATGAGAAGTCGCAAGCACGCACATTACGTCTTCTCATTGGGCCTCTTGCACACACCCCCATACTGCAGCCAAATGTTCACCTCTTTAGGTGGTAGTGTGGCTTTAACAGAAACAGCATGCTAACGAGAGGGTCTCAGTGATGCGACTCCTCCCTATTTGCTACAGGGGGCGTGGCTAAAGAGAAGAGCTGTCCTAAAATGTGCAACACCATAATGCCAAATACTGAATGGAAGACCGACTATGGGAATGTCCTTATTAGTTCTTTCGATCTGCAATGCCTGAGATGAGTTCATCACCATTTAAAGCACAAAGCGAGCAGATTTATGAATTGAACTTACTTTGCCGGATGATTTTATTCCCTTGATCATGCCGCCACACACCAGAACCCAGGCAAGAACAAGACACCCTGTCATTGGCCAATTCATGTCTGAGGTTCCAATGGATTCTGTGACATCCAGGGCCTTTCTGTACCAGTAGTAAGTAGTGGGAGTAGTCTTCGCACACTCTGGTTCTACAAGGAACACAAATACACATTGTCAGACATCATAGATGGGTTTTATCCAAATAGACATTTGCACAGAAATATAGACCTACTGACAATCATCATCATCATCAATTATTTATATAGCGCCAACATATTCCGTAGCGCTTTACAATTGGGGACAAACATAGTAAACTAACAAACAAACTGGGTAAAACAGACAAAGAGGTGAGAAGGCCCTGCACGTAAGCTTACAATCTATGGGACAATGGGAGTTTGACACGAGGCTAAGTCTACATTTTGCATTTCGGCCCAGCCAGACTGCAAAGGTAAAAGTGACTCATAAGCTAAATGATCCTGTCACACAACAATGTTGGTCAGCGGGTAGTTGTCTTGTGTGAAATTGTGCAACGGGTACAAATAGGGTAATGTAGTGAGGTTAAGAGGGTGGTTGAGGAATATTATAAGCTTGTCTGAAGAGGTGGGTTTTCAGAGAACGCTTGTAGACCAGAGGAAAGTCTTATTGTGCGAGGGAGAGAATTCCATAGAGTGGGTGCCGCCCAAAAAAAGTCCTGTAACCGGGAATGGGAGTGAAAAATAAATGTATTGTTGTGTACACTTATATTTAGATCTTTACCACTCTCCCACAATGCCGCTTTTTATTTAAACTTTATTCATAATCAGTGGAGTTATGTTTGATAGAACTTAGCATATTCTGTACATGTTCTGTATATCAGATACAATTTACTTTTGTCTCCTTATTTGGTGAACTGGAAATCAATACAGCTCTTACCTGTTTGTCACATAATAACAGACATCGCAAAGCAGCTCAGAGTCCAAATAAAAAAACAAAATCCTATTAATGGTAATATGTTTTTTTTTTTTTAAATGAGTAAAAAGCTGCAACAAAGTAACGTATAATCCAATTAAGAATATGGCAGAAGTCTTAATAAAAAACAAATAGACTCCCAATATATACTTTACCTTTTTATATACTATACTTTTTTTATAAACATTTAACCATAATATATTCTCAACATCAGAAACCTTATTGCATATAGACTAGGGGGTAAATGTATCAAGCTGCTAGTTTGAAAAGTAGAGATGTTGCCTTTAGCAACCAATCAGATTCTAGCTGTCATTTTGTAGAATGTACTAAATAAATAAGTAGAATCTGATTGGTTGCTATAGGCAACATCTCCACTTTTCAAACCCACCGGAAACTCGCAACTTGATACATTTATCGCCAGAGCTGTAAACTTAATAAGTCAGATTTTTTGCTTTCCATCGTTTAATGTAAAGAAGGATTTAATAAAATTCATCTATTACAAATAAAGTGCTCTATATTATCACGGTAATACAAACTCTAGGGGGTAAATGTATCAATATGCGGGTTCTTCAACACCTGCGTGTTCAGCCTCTTCCGCGATTAAATTTCAAGCGGCGCTGCATTGTAAAAGGAAGTTAACCCTTTACAATGCAGCGCCGCTTGAAATTTAATCGCGGAAGAGGCTGAACGCGCGGGTGTTGAAGAACCCGCATATTGATACATTTACCCCTAGGTGTCTCTTAGCTTCCATAGTGACCTATGATATCTATATGTAATAGTGGAAGGGCGCAATGAAATGTAACAGATTGACAGACAATATAAATGTTTATAGCTCTTTTGGGTAGAAGTAGAAGGAGGATAAAATCGGAACTCCGTGAGGAAAGAAGAAATATAAAATGATTCTTACCCTAGAAATCCCTATAAGTTGTGCAGATCCTCAGGATGTAGCGATAATGCAGTCCGGGTATAGAGATGAGTGCAGTATGAGTCCGTTAAAAGAAATTCTCCGTGCTGCCTAATCCTTCGTGTAACCGCGTGTAATACGCGGCTACACGAGGGATTAGGCAGCACGGATTATCTTTTTTATGCCGCATTCATCTCTGCAATCACCCTTTGCAGGTCAGACCACCACTTCCGCGTATTACACGCGGTTACATGAAGGATTAGGCAGCACGGAGAATTTCTTTTAACGGACTCATGCTGCACTCATCTCTATACCCGGACTGCATTATCGCTATATCCTGAGGATCTGCACAACTTATAGGGATTTCTAGGGTAAGAATCATTTTATATTTCTTCTTTCCTCACGGAGTTCCGATTTTATCCTCCTTCTACATCTACCCAAAAGAGCTATAAACATTTATATTGTCTGTCAATCTGTTACATTCCATTGTGCCCTTCCACTATTACATGTTATCTTACTATAGGAGATGCATTTTTGATGAGTGCTCACCTTGTCTTTACTATGATATCTATACATTCTTAGTTTCAGACGCTCATTTATTTATTTTTATTTTAAGTAATGTAGGTTGGCTCCTATATATGAAAATAGATGTTACAGTATATGCATTTATTTTTCCACTGCTATCAGTGCGAAGATGTTTGTGATTAATGTTGACTTACAATGTAGCAGAGTCTCCCTCGTTGGAAATGAGCTGTGATTGGCAGCTCCTGTGACTAAGGAGGGTTTATAACCTCTCATTGAACCTTGATCTGATTCATCTTTAAGAAAGTCACTACTGTGACGAAACGCGTCAGCATTAGGATCTTCCCTGCAAACAGTCGGATATAAGAAGTTCAAGCTGTTGGATGTTATCTTATTGACACACATAACAGTGTCTGAGAAAGGCAGCGGCAAGTTTTTACTCTTTTCATCAGGGGACGATGCGCTCCCAGAGAGTATATCTTCAATCTGTTGTGCCGAATAAAATTGCCAAAACGGACACACCGGTAAAAAGGTAATTGGCCACTCCCCCCTCTCTTCATCCGCTGTTAGATTGACAGTTGTATGACATTTGAACATTCCAATGGTATTAACAGATATTGTGTGTTCCCAAGAGATCTGGAACACAAATATTAGCTATGAACATTTTCACTGTACGAGTTTATAGGGAGTTACATTGTTACTAAGTGGCAAGAACTAAGGGGATTATTACACCCATCCAGAGGCAATTTATTGCACCTTTAACTTCACGGTGTGCTGCTATGTGCTTTTGTATAAGCAATATCCGACTTATTAAGCTTCCAGTTGGTAAATGTATTAAGGAGCAATTATTGAAAATCGTCAATATTCTGCGATTTTGACAGCTAAATTTAAAATGGCAATATGTTTATAGGCAAGATTTGCCTTTAAACACATTACCGTTTTAAATTTGGCTGTCAAGGTCGCAGAATATTGTCGATTTGCAAAAATCGCTCCTTAATACATTTACCCCAGATCTTGTCTCAGTGCAATAAGATTTCTGATGTTGAGAATATATTATTGTTAAATGTTTTTAATAAAATTATTTTGAAGTATATATACTGGGAGCCTATTCGTTCTATTAAGACTTCTGACGTATTCTTAATTGGATTATACGTTACTTTGTTGCAATTTTTTTTACTCATTAAAAAAAAAAAAAATCAAATCATATTACCCTTAATAGGTTTTCGGGTTTTTATTTTGACCCTGTGCTGCTTGGCTCTCTTTCTATTTATATGATTAATTTGTGTTTTGTGGGAAGTGTCATTCCCTTTTTGGAGGAGCTGATTCACAGTTATATTTTCAAGGACATTTATATTTTTATCACTTCGGTTTAAATTATCTGTAATTAAGCAGCTAGGTATTTGTATTTTTTTTGTCTTACCTGTTTGATTGGCCAGGGTGGGACAGTCCTCCCAGGGCAGAGGGTACTGGAAGGAATTGAACATGTAGAAAAGACTCCATCCAATGATAACATTATAGTACAGCGCCACAAAGGAGCACACCTGCAGACAATGCAAAGTGATGTTTAGAATAAGCAGGTTATCCGCTATCGTCCGTCAACGTTCCATCAAGATTATATTATACTGATGTGTCATCCATCTACATATCTATAACATTCCGCTCTCTCTCTAGACCCGTCTTATCCCGTTCATATATATAATTAGGTCTCCTCCCTCTAGTGATGTCTCAGTACACCCATATGTGTTTCTACATAAACACGTATGGGTGTACTAGCCTCCCCTTATCGATATAGACCAGAGGGGCCCAACAGGTTTATCTTATGCCCGCAGTGTACCTACAAACAGGGCTTGGGAATACGTAGGAGACAGCTCCAAAAGTATGGAAATCTGGCAAAGGGAAAGCGCATTGTGAAAAAAAGTGGGAGTCTCTCTACACCATCCCTCTGTCTTTAGTGCTCTCTCATCCCTATAGATCTACACCCATGTCTCCCTACACCATCCCGGTCTTTAGTGCTCTCTCATCCCTACACCATCTCTCTGTCTTTAGTGCTCTCTCATCCCTATAGTTCTACATCCAAGTCTCTCTACACCATCCCTCTGTCTTTAGTGCTCTCTCATCACTATAGGTCTACACCCAAGTCTCTCTACACCATCCCTATGTCTTTAGTGCTTTCTCTTACCTTTAAATCGACACTCATGTCTCCATACCAACATTAGTGACCTTCCACCCCTATAGATCTACACCCAATTCCCTGTACACAACATCACAGTTTGTAGTGCTCTCCAATCCCTCTAGACCTACACTGATGTCTCAGTAACTTATTTCTGTCTTTAGCGCTCTCTCAGCCCTATACATCTACACTGATGTGTCAGTACACCATCCTCCCTCTTTACCTCTGTCTCATCACTCTAGATTGATCATCACGTCTCAGTACATCATTTTTCTGTCTTTAGTGCTCGCTCATCCCTCTATATTTAAAAGTCAGTGTGCCTTGAGATATATTTTTGGACTTACCACACAGCTAGCAAAGCCAATCCCGGCTAGCCGAGGGCTGATGTGTTTCCAGACCCCGATGCTGCCCTGACGTATGCTCTGCCCAGCCGCCAGTTCCAAGAAGAAGAGGGGGATACCGATGATGAGCAGAAGCACAAAGTACAATAATAGGAAGGAACCTACCAGACAAACAACAAAAACCACTGTTTAGGCCACAGACATAAAAGTATACATATCATTCCTTAGCAGTGAGATTACATTTAACCATTCATGAAAATATGGACAGCATTTAGATGTCCTACACAATCCTAGTGGAATATATTGAGTGCAACTGGCGAGCCGACAATGTCATCTATGTGCACATCATGCCATTGGGACCATTTACTTTCAACCAGCGTGCAAAGACAGCAAATTCATCCAGATGACCCCATTAATGAATCCCTTGCTTGTGTACATCACGTATATTTAATGCATCATATATATGCAACTCTGGGCTCCTCCCAGGCACAACCAATGCAGAATATAGAATATAGATGGGGCAGCATGGTGGCTCAGTGGTTAGCACTTCTGCCTTACAGCACTGGGGTCATGAGTTCAATTCCCGGCCATGGCCTTATTTGTGAGGAGTTTGTATGTTCTCCCTGTGTTTGCGTGGGTTTCCTCCGGGTGCTCTGGTTTCCTCACACACTCCAAAAACAAAGTTGTAGGTTAATTGGCTACTAACAGATTGACCCTAGTCTGTGTGTACGTTAGGGAATTTAGACTGTTCTCTGTACAGTGCTGCGGAATTAGTGGTGCTATATAAATAAATGATGATGATGATGATTTTTCAACTACTTTGTGGCTTCTTAATTAAATTGAATTTTTCTGTTTGGTTTTTTTAAGTACTGAATGATTTATCCTCGTTTAGGTCCTAAATTAGTCATCAGTATTAGGTGACATTATTACACGTGTCAATTTTGTGTATTCTATTGTATTTACTACATTAGTTGCAAAAAGGTGAGGCTGACTCCTGGATGCCACAATCTTAGAGGGCTCAGAAAATTCTGCACCTTCAACAACACTGCAGGATGCACACGGTTTGCACTTTTGTAAAATGAGCCTTATTAACCTTCTTCACAAACAGTTGTAAAATGAAAAAATGAAGCATGATGGAATTTATCTGCATACATTTATGCACACCACTAGAGGGCACTACTCTATATGGCATGAAAAGGATTGTGTCACAGTGTACATTCATTAACACTGATTTGGATTATTGTTTAAACATGTTAAAGTCAACCAATCATCTATATACAGTGCAGACAGACAATGTTCATGCCAATGCAGACCATCAAATTACTAGGAACTAGTTACATTACTGGAGCAGTGCGAGTTTAATTTGGAATAACGAATTAAACTCCATTCTCAAAAAATATTGGATTAGCCCACACAATATGTGCTTCAACTGCCTCTAGGTACTCTATATTGGCAGCTTCCACTTGCCGTAGGCAATAAGCAATCTATAATGACTGCTTCCACTTGCCGTAGGTGATAGGTAATCTATAAAGACTGCTTCAACTTGCCGTAGGCGATAGGTAATCTATAAAGACTGCTTCAACTTGCCGTAGGCGATAGGCAATTTATAATGGGTGCTTTCACTCTCTGTAGGTGATGGGTAATCTATAATGACTGCTTCCACTGTCTGTAGGTAATAGTACTCTAACACTTGCATGAATTTCTAATAATCTGTTAAGGAATTTAAAATTTGTTTGGAAAATGTTGAAAGGACATCAATTTTTAGACTTCAAACATGTTATCTAATGTAGTGATCATCACTTTATCATGCCAGTCTATTAAAATTAGGTTTTGCAATTAATTTATCTTTAATCAACAGGTTAAGGGCCCTGAGCATTCATTCTCCTGTAGCAGATAACATTTGATCCCAAGTGATTAGGAAATCTTCAATAGCTCTGACAGTACTTTTATTAATCGATCTCTCTTTAGATTGGATCCAGAGAAGATCTTCCAAAGCCAATATTGTACCAATATATTTTTCTATGCCTGCCCAGGAGTTTTTGTTGGTTTGGGGAATATCAACCTTTTAGTTGGCAAAATCGGCACGCTAACTGGTACCCAAATTACTCCTTCTGTTCTAAAGAGGAACATATGTTCTCTTGTCATTCTTGATTTTTATGCTTTTTCCAAACGTAGGTCAACATTATGGTATAGAACTTATTGATGAATTTAATTTATGGTATCATAAGGGCTAAGTGCTTCTTATTTAGTAGTATTTAGTGTACAGAATAAAGCCTCTGATTGTGTACGGTGTAGAGCTGGTATTAAAGGTTATAGAGTTTGCGGAACGACAAAGTATATGGGAGAAAGTGCCTTTAATTTTTCATAATTCTAATTTTCTCAGCCAACGGTTCAATGGACAACACAAATATTAAGCGAAATAAGGGACATGCCTGGTGGGTGCCATTGTTTATTTTGAAGTTTGATGTAAGGAAGCATTGCTGAAAAGGGTTTCTGTGGGTCCTGTAAGCCGGGATAAAAATCGTTCTTAAAAAACAAAATTTGATATATAGCCCAACGTAACTTGTAAAACGCTTTCTCGGAGTGCAGAAAAAAGCCGTTGTCAGGGGCTGTTGTAGGAACAATAAGGTTAAGTGTAATAGCTATAAGTTTAGCATACATTCTAATATAAGTGTTTAATCAGACGATTGATATCTAGTTTGGACAGTGCTAAGGTTTGGGATGCCTATAATTTGTGCTCCCAATATTTCTTTTGGACATTGACGTTTCCCAGACCCTTTATTATATAAATGTGAGAGTATGGGATAAGGACTCGCTGGAAAGTAACATAGAAATCATCTATATGCCCCATCTGGGGCAGAGGACTATTCGCAAATCATTTCACAGGTTCTTTGGCTTCACTGTCCATTCTATGTATAGTGAGTGATCAGTCAGTTTGCAGATCTAAGTGGCACAGAACCTTCTCCCACCTGCTAAGCGCACAGGAACCTGTCTACTGTACCAAAATAAAAATATAGCTAGGCTGTAGTCATGGTAAACTATGCATGGGTGCATTGTATAAAAATATATTTGTCACCCAAAAGGTAAGTGCAATGGGGCCCCTTTATTCTACTGGGGCCATATGCATTGCCTTAAGGGATTAAAATGTCTCGGTTTGAAATGTATTGCCCAAGTTGGCCCGAAAAGAGTTAGTGTAATTGTTAGCACATAGTCTCCATGTGAGTTATACCGATATTATAAAGGTTGTAGGCGCAGTTTATTGGTCATGCGAGATTGGAATCTTATCAACCTCTAACACAATGTTACACTCCGTATACACAACATAATATTTAGTCGTGTAAACACAAAGTGCAAGTACATGGCAAGGGGCGTTGTACAGCCGGAATACTCTTGGTAGGAGAGTACAGATAGCGTAAGTCAATAAGGGAGTTTGTGTATGTAAACTCTTATGTACTACTGTGGTTTGTTCAGCCATGGCAGCCACTCCTTATTAAGTCAGGTTTGGTACACAAAGTAACTGGTATAAGAAAGTATAGTACAGAGCCTACTCAGTAGACATTTGTGGTGCAGCGATAGGAGATGCAGCGGTCACAATTGTTTTATATATAAAATTCATTCCTTTTACAGACGCTAATACATACTTGCCAACTCTCCTGGAATGTCCGGGAGACTCCAGAAATTCAGGTAGGCCTCCCGGACTGCCGGGAGAGCAGGCAAGTATCCCGCATACTGCAACTTGCTCATCAAAATGACGCGATTCGCGGTGAGGTGCATCATTTTGGGGCAAAAATGACACGATTGACCGCGCCCCATCCCTCCCCCTGCCCGGGATCTCCCAGAATTAACTTTTCAAAGGTTGGCAAGTATGCGCTAATAGCCATAAGGAAGTCTGCAATTGGAGGGAAGATCGTAGGGCTATAGGCCTCTCTATGTGTGTTCAGATCTTCCATACAGTCACCTGCTAAGCATTGCTGTGTGTCCCTTTTATTCTCAGGCCAGTCCTGTTTTTTGGCCACCGTAAACTCTTCTATTTCATAACACAGAATGGTAAACCTCTCACAATTCAGACCTCCGAAGCAAACAAAACATTAGTAATAATCGTAATGTGGCAGCCAAAACAAAGGTCAGTTTCATTGGACGGAGTCCACGTGTCTCATGGGTGGCCCAGTTTTCCGTTTCGCAGACACAGACCCGCAACCCTTCCTGCCACCTGCCAACCTTACCTCCGCCATTCTGATGACACAGGTACGGAAACCGCCACACGTTTCCAAGGCCGACAGAGAAGCCAACCTGTGCGAGGATATACTGCACTTTACTGCCCCAGGTGGGACGAGAGGTGGGCTCCGGTATCAGATCACGGCTGGACTCCCCTGTGATGCTGCCCTCTAGTTCGTTAACAGATTTTTCCATTGGTTGACGTCACAATAATATAACGTTTGTCAATGTCAGGTCCAAAGTTGCACAGAGTCGCTCTACCCCAGACGTTTTAAACCTGTAAAACATTTTAAAAAAAACAAAGCATTAGCAATTGTCTACTAATCTTTCAAAAACAGAAACATGTATTGCAATTTTAAGTGCAAACAAAATGTAAAACTTTACTAAAGAATTCATATCAAGATCAGGGGTGTTCTACAGGGTTAAATGCCACATTACAAGCATCAATTAATTTTTTTTCTTTTAAAGAGCTTCATCAGCCTAGTAAACATCATTGTTTATTTTTATTTTTTTGAACTCTTTAGTTATAAATTGAAACAGATGAAAACATCAACAATAAACAATGGCAAACAAGCAATCAAAACGTTTCCTTTGTCTTTTGTGTGTTTGTAAAATAAAACTGGGAGGAAAAAAAGGTAGAAAGGTATGTGTGAGTGTTTGTGTTCTGGTCTGGAAACCATTATTAATAAATAGGTAGCATAAAAGTATAGCTGCCTGGGCTGGCTAATATGATTTTTTCCATTAAACAAACAAAAAGTCAGTAAAAAATTTTTTCGCTTTCCCCTCAATATTTTTTTTATACTGTACTACTCACACTCAGGGGCATATTTACTAAACGGCAGGTTTAAAAAAGTGGAGATGTTACCTATAGCAACCAATCTGATTCTAGTTATTTATTTAGCGCATTCTGCAAAATGATAACTAGAATCTGATTTGTTGCTATAGGCAACATCTCCACTTTTTCCAAACCCGCCGTTCAGTAAATAAACCCCTCAGTCTTAGTTTCTTTCTACTTTTCTTAACTGTTACCCTCTTTGTTCTATCTACACCCAATTACAGTCGAATGGCACGGAGCCTCTTATTTTTTTTTAATGGTCAACCAATTAAATGGCAAGGAAAAAGGTGGACACAATTCTAAACATTTTCCCTTCACATCAAATTGGTTGGCAAAGCAGGTTTATTTTTCTTTCCTTAAAGACTGCAAAGGGTGGAGGTACTAAGTGTCATCAAGTTGTGTTGGGTTTTATTTCAAACGAAGATAACTTTGGGGACAAAGGGGGTTTTGTTTTGGGTTTTCTCTGCTTGTGAGGTCTGGAGACTGATCAGGGGTCTCAATGACCGCTCAGCCAGTACACATTACACCAAACAGCATGAAGAATCCGTACTTATAGAGCATTGTTGAGACCAGCAACCCACAAGTCTGTCACAAGTAGTCTCAACCGTTTATCCCACTTTCTTAGTGACGCTATGGAGTGGGCGGCTTTTGTGCGTCTCACACTGTAGCTACTACAGTACAAACGCTAGAACAAGCAGGATACTCGTCAGCACATTTAAATCAATGCACGAAAACCTTATATTCTTTTCTGAGGCTGTTTCGAACTGCACAGTCATGGATGACACTTTCACCAGGTACAAAATACTCTACTCCCAAATTACCCATTAAACTCCATTTAAACCCAGGCTATAAAAAACAAAACAAAAATATTGTATCTTATATCTTTTGTAGAAACTCATCAAATCCATACACCTAAAATGCAACCAGTATGCATTCGTTGAGAATGGATTCCATGTAATGTTATTAAGACTAAAATTGTGTTGCAATACTGATGAGGTTGTATTTCAGCTATTACCATCCTTAAAGGGAGGTTGGGGGGCACAGCTACAAAATAAAAGTGTTTAAAACCAGTGTAAATTGGCCATCTAACCTATTGGGCTAGATTTACTAAGCTGCGGGTTTGAAAAAGTGGGGATGTTGCCTATAGCAACCAATCAGATTCTAGCTGTCATTTTGTAGAAGGTACTAAATAAATAAAAGCTAGAATCTGATTGGTTGCTATAGGCAACATCCCCACTTTTTCAAATCCGTAGCTTAGTAAATCTAGCCCATTGTGTTAGTACCTGAGGGGGAGACAAAAAAACAACAAACAAGGAACAGGCACAGTGTTGCTCAAAAAAAGAAACAGAAGGATATTAGCCAAGTTTCCTTTCAGTTTGTTCCTCATAGACACACTTACCGGTTTTATTATTGTATTAGATTCTCTATTGCAGTTACCTGTGCTAAATGTATTAATTGAGGATTTTTTCTAAAACCATTAATTCAGCCCAGACAGTAAATCAAGTAGGATATTAGTACCAGGTTACAGAGGTCAAGTTGGAGTTTGTTGGAATGTGACAGTTTTTGTCTGGTAGAATTAGTATTTGGGGGTGTAATATCCTCCACTCCCCTCCCCCCCCCCCCCCCCCCATACAAAATCTACATTTGCCCTAGAGTATTTTTTCCATGAATCACAGCATAGTTCTATTGTTTAAATTAAGGAATCTGCTCAGAAGCGGTGATATTATTGTATGACCAGGAAGAATAGGAATTTTTCATCACTGATCCGTGAAACAAGAGGCTAAGATTAGTAACTGTCTCAAAACAATTAATAGGAATTCCTGTTTGGAGAACTACAAAATAATTGTTTGGTTTTTTTTAAATAAAAGTTGTAATTGCAGTCTTAAGGCGGACTTGACAGGCCACAAAAAAAATATCAGGACTTCTCTCGAGTACTGTGTGCTAAAATAGAAAAAAAAACTTGTAACTATCCGTTCTATCCGCTCCCCAAATCACAGCTCCTGGGGCCATCCATCCTGTCAGGCTGGAAGAGCCGCTGAACGCATTAGACACCAACTGGTATTAACGCCACTGAACTAGGAGCTGCGGAATCTAACGTACCCCTGGTGCTCACCAGCAACCCCCACAAGGAGGTATGGGTTTATCTGCAAGAGGTACGCAGGTTGCGGTCCCCCTAGACTGCTACCAGTGCGGTGAAAGAAGGGTCAGGACGGTACAGGTCAAACCAGCGGACACAGGCAGTACAACGGAGAGATCCAAAGCCAAGTCAAACAGGCCGAGGTCAAGGGTCACGAGAAATCCAGAGAATCGTCAGCAAGGCGGGGTCAATTACCAGGTAGAAAGCAGGCACCAGGAGAGTAGTCAATGGAAGCCGGGTCAGAACCAATATCTGTACAGGAACAAAGGAACACTGGAGAACAGGGGGACCTGATACTCTGGCACCCTAATGGTGCCAAAGTGAGATTTAAATAGAGGCTGCAGCAAGCCGATAGGAGGAGAAGTTGGGCGGGCAGAAGTGCCAACAGGAAGCGTCCCATTGTCTAGCAACGAGACGAGGCGGCGCGCATGCGTCAGATAGTCAGGACGGCCGGGGGGCCTGCGCGCCTGTTGCCTAGCAACAGGACCACCCGGCCAGATTCATCAGGAGACCGTCCCGCTTTGTGGAGGAACAGCAGGGACGGTGCCTGACATAGGAATAAAAAGTAAGCTCACGTGGGACAAAAAAATTATATTATATATGAAGATATAGGTTTTATCGTTATTTTTTCCATGGCATCAGAAAATGTTCCTTCATCGTGAAGGTAGGAATGCATCCAGCTTGATAAGCACTTGGAGTCAAAGGTGTATTTTCCATCTACATACCGCCCAACAGACCAGAGAGAATATGGATAATGGAATTTACAAAGAGCTGTGGTTGATTAAGAAATTGGCAAAGGCAGGTGTGGCTTGGGAGGATCAGGGCCTTCGCATAATTTGTCCCTAATCAGGAATATTCTGTGGCAAGAATGTAAACCGTAAGCACAACCAATTTATTTTTTTAACAAGCTAAAATTGTTTCTGGTTTTAAAAAATAAACTATTGAAAGCCATAAGCCTTTCATATATGACACACTGTTCAGTCTTAACCCAACTGCCATTATTTCCTTTCTTCATTAAAAACAGCTAGTTGTCATTGACTAAAAGGCTTCCAGGTTGGGTCAAAAAGCTGAAAAGCAAGAGCAAGTCAGTTAGGTCACTTTCCACCAATCTACAAATAGCAAAGTTAATGGCGAAGGTATGAGATATCAGGAAATTCAACAGCTTAAATAAGTCATTAGGAGTTGTCGATGGCCGTTCCACGGCTTTATCTTTTCCCTTTAAAAATGACTTCCAGTTTATTTGGATGCCTGGATGACTAATTCATTATAACTGCATTCTAGTACAAACACTGATTGGGTGGATCACGGATAAGCAGCACGTTATGGGTGGATTCAATGCAGATGGCACATAGCGAAACCCACAAGCTGGTACATGGATGGCACAGTGCTGCAGGCTACAGGAGAACACTTTGTACTTTGAATAAGAAATGATGGATTTAATTTGTCAGCATACCAGGCTAAAACACATTCAACATGATTAAATAAAAACACGCAACACCAATGCATGTAGTGTCCTTCTGGTGCCAGAATACGTGTAGAAAAGGGGGCAAGCGTATAATAGAACAGCCTCATTACTTGAGACGAATTATAAATAATTAAGTTAGAGCTGAAAAATTTGGAGAGCTACAAACACCTGCCACCTACACGCAGTGGGCCCGATTCAGAGAAGGCCACAATTCTGCAGTCCAAACTTAGGAGTACTCCTACCTCTCCACACTGCAGTCTTACACTTTGCACTGCATGTATCTTAATATACTATTGTAGAACTACAAGTCCCAGCATTTCCTGGCAGTTACTGAATCCTTGGACATGCTGGCGCTCATGGCTATTGAGTCAACCCGCATTGTGTGCAGACGACAGATTATCTTGAAATGGTTCAAATAAGCAGTTTGTCGCCTTGTGTCATGGTAATATATGGTTTTTAATATAGAGCTACGTTTGACATTTTTCTGCACCAGTTTAACAGGAGCCCGACATTACTTCTCTGTCATAAGTCTACACAGCTGTGAACATTCCAATTTCACTGCCTACAGCTTGTTCTAGGTCAATGTTGGCTAACTTGTGACACTCCAGGTGTTGTGAAACTACAAGTCCCAGCATGCTTTGCCAATATATAGCAGCTTATTGCTGTAAGAGTATGCTGGGACTTGTAGTTTCACAACACCTGGAGTGTCACAGGTTAGCCAACACTGTTCTAGGTAATACAACCCTAGTCAAATACAATTTAAAAACAGAAGACAAAATACTGGTTATATAAGTCCATAAGGCTATATATTACTTTCATTCATCTTAAATACACAAACCTCCTACAGATGTCTGATCTTCTGTGGGGTTGTTCCTGTTAAAAGTGGAAACACATACGTGGCTATGTTATACAGACACATTCCAGCCCTATAAGGCCATTTCGTATGAGGTTATCAATTCCACATGAATAAACCACATATTTGAGACATGACCCCATCAGTGTGCTGCTTCCAACGCTAAGAAGGCACCAACACAAAACTAGTTGCATGGTCACATAGTTAGGGTACAGGACACTGGGGTAGATTTTTCAAACCTTCTCTATAGGAAAAGTGGAGACATTACCCGCAGCAACCAATCTGATTCTAGCATTTTATAGAATGTATTAGATAAATGCTGGCTAGATTCTGATTGGTTGTTATTGCTATTGGGAAACCAAATGCCCCTCTTTGACAGCTGCCGATTTAGCTTTAAGATGGGGTCTAACTAATGACTTCTATAATGGTAATACTATGCCTGCATCACATGCATTTATCCTCCTCTATAGATATTACAATTATGTTCACCTTTGCAGCTGCTGCCTGACACTGTGCCGCTACTCAATGTCCTGTCAACTAGTATTCCCAAGCTCTTTTCCAACTCTGTTTTCACCAATTATATTCCATTTACTGTATATGTATAATATTTATTACCACGGCCTGGGTGCATAACTTTACATTTGTCTACATTAAATAAAGTATATTTTTGCCATGGTGCAGACCAGTTTGTCATTCTGTCTAAATCATTCTGTAGCAACTTAATACCCTGCTCTGTGTTAATAACCCTACAAAGCTTAATGTTATTAGCAAATACTTACTTTCTAGGCCATGTACAAGGTCATTAATAAGATTGAAAAGGACAGGGCCCAATACTAATTCCTGTGTCAATATGTTCTGTGTATAACTACCCTTTGTCCTCTAGCCAACAAGCAGATCTACTCATAAAAACAAAATCATATCTCTTCAAATTGTGCGGTCGCATGAGGACGATGCGTCAAATTATTTTCTACAAAATATTTCATAACCACATCCCTTATAATAATTTAGCCATGACTAAAGTTAGACTCTGAGGGGTATATTTACTAAACTGCGGGTTTGAAAAAGTGGAATTGTTGCCTATAGCAACCAATCAGATTCTAGCTGTCATTCTGTAGAATGTACTAAATAAATGACAGCTATAATCTGATTGGTTGTTATAGGCAACAATTCCACTTTTTCAAAGCCGCAGTTTAGTAAATATACCCCAAAATCTATATAATCTCCTGGTTCCCTTTTTAAAGAGGGGTCTTACACATGTTGTCTGCCATTCTTGTGTTACTGACCCAGTCATGAGGGAATCCATACATATAAGAAATTGTGATCCATCAATTACTGAACTTAGTTCCTTTAGCACACATGGGTGGATGCCACGGGCCAGGAGCTTTATCTGTCTTCATCTGGTATAAACAAACTAGAACACCTACTTTGCTAGACAAGTAACATTTGATGGGGTGCATAGACTCTTGGTATAAAACTTAATAACTATATTTTTCCTGCAGTTTATGTACTTGAAAAGCATTTTGGGATTAGGTTTGCTCTTAATCTATTTTTCAGGTACAGTCTTTGCCAACCTGAATTCCTCTTTATCTACGTCCTTGTATTTTCAAACTTCATTTTCAGTCTTTCCTTGTTTTAACAATTTAAATGCCCTTTATTACACCCAGTAATTTCATATTTATTCCTACAAACGCTGTTACCATATGACACCTACTTACAATAGTATTTAGTTACAAAATTTCCCATTTGTGTACACTTTGACTTTTCCAAGCTTCATTGGTTTTCCGAGATCATTAAACTCAGCCCTTCTATAATGCATAGAGATGTGTGTTCCCCTTGGCATGGACAGATCATTTAAAATTCAAATATAGAATGTTATTCTGCTGTAATCTAACATCCAACACGTTCCAACACTATCCTACCTCCTACGTCTCTCCCATACACTGAAGAAACACCCTGGTCCCACCTCCCTGCATCTCAGCCACTCAGGGTAACGTTCTAGGAGGTGTGTGATACCACACCCCAGTGGTAAGAACATCCAACTAATTTTCCAGCAGCATAACCTCGTTACCTTTTCCATGACATTGGAGGAACAGCACAGCATAGAAAGTAGCAGGAACGAGCAGCTACTGTAGATCCTTGCATTTAATAAGCTTCAGTACATTATGCAGCAATACATCTGAACACACTGAAATAAATTAGGTAACTAACGTGGGTATATGCAAAGTCAAGATTTGCAAACCACAAGGGATATTAAGTTAGCCTTGTTTATGCACAACAATAGGACAAGAGAAATATCCTAACTGTGTGCTTAGGATAATACACAATATGAATAAAGAGCAGCGCTGGTCAATGTCTTGGACTCACGTTGCCATAGGACATGAACACGCACTTTGTGCCTTTATTGGGGGTAAATTCAACAGCTTTAAGTGGCTATACATCTTCCCTGACTGACCGATTTAATAGTAAAGCTGGGTACACACTACACTGTTCTCGTCCAATAATCGGCTCAAACAGCCGACATACGACCGCTTGTTCAAAAGTCGGGTCAGTGTGTGCAGTGACACGATGGTCGAAAGTCTGCCCAAATGGATGATTGTCCCCTCATTTGGTTGGTCGTACCGTTTAATATTTTCGTTCCAATCTCGTTTCCGCTGTGTAGTGTGTATAAACTTCCGACCGATCCACAACAGGGAGTACGAAATTACAGTCATTGCTCACGACAACATAGCTGTAAAAAGTCGCTAAATGAACGTCTTCTCTTCCCTTTATTGTCCTAAACAAGGCTAGTGTGTATGCAGTCCATGGACCGAGCGATCGGACCATCGATCGCATGTAAAATCGATCGGCATAAAAAGTTGGTCGGAATTTCTGTAGGGTTTACCCAGCTTAAGAATGACTGAGTGTGTATGTGATAATACATAAAGAAATCAGTGGACTGATGTAGTAAATCACTGACGTACACTTACTGGGGTGAAAATGAATATGAGCTCTTTGTAATAATATGCGTTCACCACCCGTGTACGAACCAAAGATTTGACATCTCCACAATCTGTTTAAAGGAAAGTCTGCAGTTTAATTGTACCACCCAAATCGTTTACTGCTTCAATAACTCCATCATCACCATTTATTTATATAGCGCCACTAATTCCGCAGCGCTGTACAGAGAACTCACTCACATCAGTCCCTGCCCCATTGAAGCTTACAGTCTAAATTCCCTAACACACACAGAAAGACTAGGGTCAATTGTACCCTATGAACATCTCCAGTGCATTTGTCGCTTACATATAGTGGAGGCAGCCATTTTGTGGGCGGGACTAATAGTCATGAGAATAAGGCCTATTTACTAGGAACTGCTGACATCACTGAGGCAAAGGGCTCAAATGAAATGCAAGAAATTATTGTTGTACATTTAGTACAATTAACATAAATTGTCTGATTGTCAGAGTATATGTCTGAGGTTAAAATAGCACGATTTTCCACAATAAGCAGTTTGACCTTTATTAAATGAAGCCCTATATGCTACGGAAGTACATACAGGCTTTGGGTGTGAAAACTGTACATATGTATTCTCTCCTTTTATGCATGCAATAACCACTGTTTATTTTAAGCTTGAAACAACAGGACTGAGCAAACAGAACAGAGAAAATATAAAGTAGTGTAAATAAAACGTGGGATAAATAGAATTTAGTTTACAGTCCCATTTCCCGTCTCAGTTTATTTCACTACGTGCACGCGGACAGAGGTAACGCTATATATAGATTCATAGTATTGCAAACTCTCATTTGTGTAACAAATATATAACAAACACCTAGCTCCTGATTGGGTTTAACACACACATTTCAACCATGGTTACTGTAAACATTCACAAACAGACTCCAAATCTGCTCATTAACCAATTCATAGCAAATTCACAGTATGGTCACTGATAGAATCACATGCAATAGAAGGTCTTGGCATAATAATTTATTTTTCTTGTACGGAGATTCCCCTAGAGGATCAGATCTGCACGTCTGGTACAAAAGACTGGTTAGTAAGTGGATAAAAATCACATAATGTTTCCACATCCCTATATTCTAGCTTTCTCCATAGACACCTTGCACTCCTCTGGGCTCCTCCTCATTATCTAATTTTTTGTGCCAGAACGCTGCCCTTATAGTAATCCCAATTTTTGTCCTCTATTCTTAGTGCTACGGCAATGGTACAGTCTGCAGGGCAATGACACTGCAAACGTACCACAGGACACCCTGCCAATTCTGTTATTCCCTGACACCCACTGAAAGGTCACCTCGACCTGACCGTGAGAGAGGAACGTCCCATGGACTTTAATTTGCACTCTGCCATGTCCCTTTCTGGTGCACACCCTAGACAATAATTGGGCATCTCATATGCATGACCACTGACAAACATTTTAATGGCAAAAAATAGGTGTCTAATAAAACAAAGGTTTATAAAAAAAAAATTAAAACCATTTCTATGTTGATCTGTACAGCGCTACTATATGTATCTGCCAAGTTTGCCTCTCTGATGAATAAAGTCCTGACTGAGACAACAATGTTTAAAATGAAAATAAATAAAAATATACTGATGCTTGAAGGTTCATAGAGCTGAGTATTTGTATCATAACTTCAAAATATAAGCTACAGAAAGCAGTCAGCAGAACTAGTACATCTGACCTCTATATGCCATATATGAACATTTAGGGCCCGATTCATCCTCATCATCATCTATTTATATAGCGCCACTAATTCCACAGCGCTGTACAGAGAACTCATTCACATCTTCAGACGGAAGCCCTGCTGCATGCTGTATCTTGTGTGAAATTGCTCTACGCATACTCAGAAGCCTTACGCCAGTGAACGCGATGGCATCCAAGGGCGCAACAGGGGCAGACGCACGTAGACAATGTACACATTCGTCCGATTCAAGCTTTGGGCATCTCTCGGGTACGTGGTTTTCAGCCGCATCACTTGCACCAACTACAGGGCAGGAGTAAGTGCTGAGTGATAGTGATGATGGATACACACACATTATATATATATATACAGTGATGTCTATGCGCCACATCGCGGTGATGTCTACGTGCAACATCACCAGCAAATGAATCTCCCCCAAGGATTTACTAAAATAAGGTGCTCATCTCTAGTCAACGCACGTTAAACCACAAATGAAGTCTAGGCGAGAGGCACAAATGTATTGTCACAAAGTTTACCAGTTCTCACCAGGTTATTGTCAGGGACACTGCAGTACTTACATGATAATGATGATGGTCATACTGACGGTGGGACTATGCATCTCATATCTACTGCAGTGGTCAGTAATCGCACTATCTATATATCTACAAAGTACTGGACAAAGGAGAATGATTCAAAATTCCACTAATGGGCAGGATATTATCCATGACTTTCCTAAGCCGCCTACAGCAACATGTTACAACACGTTCACTGCCATTCTTACATCTATAATCCACCCTATAAAGCCAAATATCATTATTAATCAAGCCAATCGACATTCCATGTAACACTTTCTTCCTGTCTGCATCCAATATACAGAACCTCTCAAATCGGTTACACGTGAATTGCTCTAAAGCGTAACAGAGAAAATATTTAATACGCAAAAAAGGCAACGTGAAACCTCATCTAGACATCTGCAAATAATAGAATCATTACACAAATGGGCACAAAATAGTACATCATATTAGTTTCTGTATATACCATCTTTCCCTAATATTCTTCCAACGTGCCATACAATGGGCAGTGTTAAGATGTGGACATATAAATATTCTTACTTTCTGAACGCACTGCTCTCCAGGTTGGATTACGATCCTCAATGACACTATCAAAGTAGTGTTATCAGACTTGGAGGACACCAGACACACCTCCTGATGTATACATACACAGCACATGACAATAGTACTAAAATACTTCACTGACTGTAGTCCCACAGCAACAGGACAGTTTATTACTAGAGAAAGGTCAGCAGTGTTTGTCAACATGCCACAGAACACGGGTTAAAAGCACATATAAAAGGGACACGTCACCTTAGAATTATAGGGGTTTTCTACCTAACATATTTAGTTACTGGATTGTACACGACCTGCTGTAGCTTTCACTAAATACATTGCTTTATCTTTCATTCTATGGGGTATATTTACTAAACTGCGGGTTAGAAAAAGTGGAGATGTTGCCTATAGCAACCAATCAGATTCTAGCTGTCATTTTGTAGAATGCACTAAATAAATGGCAGCTAGAATCTGATTGGTTGCTACAGGCAACATCTCCACTTGTTCAAACCCGGAGTTTAGTAAATAAAGCCCTGTGTCTTCACCTTTATTATTTACTTGCATCATCCAGCAGAGTTGTCTATTTTTTATTGCCGTATAATAACGGTTATATTGCTGGAAAGCACAGAAGGAAGACATAAGATAAACCATTTTATTTAGCACAGGTAGCAGGAGGGTATGTGTAAGCAAACAATAATAATGACATCTGAAGGTGGTCATTTTAACCCTAGACATTTTGACATTATAGTGAAGAGAGTCATTGAAGCTCAGGCAGTGTTAACATAAAATAATAAAAATAATAATATTAATAATACAATTTATTATATATTATAATTTATAATTATATGGCCATGTGGTTAAAGAGTTATAATATATTGAGAAGTGGAGAGACGCTACTTGGAGGTCATTTCTTGCATAATAAACACCTTGCATATACTTATGTTGAAACAGCTTCCTTCTTAGGCGTACGCTCACTTAAAATAACCTACAAGGTCACATCCTAAAGGAGTGCACAGATTACAGGCACACCATAGAATTTGAACAACCAGGACACTAGAAGAAAGAAAAAAATAAAAGCAGCTTCATCAGTTACTTCTGTAGCGTCACTAATTCCGCAGCGCTGTACAGAGAACTCACCACATCAGTCCCTGCTCCATTGGGGCTTACAGTCTAAATTTCCTAACACACACATACATACATACTAGGGTCAATTTGATAGAAGCCAATTAACCTACCAGTATGTTTTTGGAGTGTAGGAGGAAACCAGAGCACCCAGAGGAAACCCACGCAAACAAAGGGAGAACATACAAACTCCACACAGATAAGGCCATGGTCGGGAATCGAACTCATGATCCCAGTGCTGTGAGGCAGAAGTGCTAACCACTGAGCCACCATGCTGCCCCAAGTCAATTAGTTAATTTTTGTGCATTCTTTTCTGGATGTGTAACTAAACCCTTAAAAATGTCTAACTTTGCTGTATCACCACTTGCTGGATGTCAGAACAACTCAGTTTATTCAGAGAACAATGTAGAAGTTGCCCTTAGGACGTTGACATATTTCTGTGAAATTCCCACTCCACATGCCCAGTCACTCACTAATCAATATGTAAACTGCTCTGCTAGAAGAAAAGTTTGTTACAGCAAAGCACCAGTTACATATTACTTTTTATTTTAAAATAGACAGTCAATTGGAGCAGAACATTTCCTTTATCATAGAACTTTCCTTGATCTCAATATATAGGGTCTGATTCATTAAGGAAAGTAAAGCAAACAAAATGAGTAGCTTTACTTTCCTTAATAAACCAGGCCCATTATGTTTAGAAATGCCCACAATGGAAGACATCATCCTGGAAGCTCCTTGTCATGATCATACAACTATTCTAATTCAATATGAAATATCCATTTAACCACACTTGCCAGCTCTCCCCGAATGTCAATAATGAAGCACGTATTGCATTTGAAAACAAAGCAGATCTGTCATATGTTTGGATGTCAACAGCTGCAAAGGCATCAAAATTACACGAGGAGGCAGTCACAAAGTTGCTGCCTTTTGCAACAACCTACCTTTACGAACAAGGATTTTCCACTCTAACGAACATAAAAACAAAGCAGAGAAATCGATTTGACGCTGAAGACTGTATCCAAATTGCTCTGACATCAAAATGCCCCACTATTGATGCTCTCATCACAAATGAAGCAACATCATTTCTCCAAAACCTGAAGTTTTGAAGTTGAAGCTTTCAAAGAAATTTTTAATAGATTCAATAAAATTTTGAATTCCAATAATTAATAATATATACGATTTCATCCTTTCAAATCAAGGGGGCAACGTCGGCGTATCTAAATATATTTGGGGGTAAAAGGTAAAAAAGTTCCCCGACTCCTGTCTTAAATGCAAGGTTTTCACAAAATGATTCAAACTCTCCAGACAATAAAAACCTCACAAAAAAGAAGAGAACTATTCGTCGTGCACTAAAGGTCTAAACCACCCAATTTCTTCTAAAACCACGAGGCTAGAAAATAGCCAGACTGGCGATGTTGTCCTGATACAACAAAAAGTTGTGGAACGTATAGGTCTTGAGGCTCGGTGAACCGTACTGAAGAGATCCACATCTCCATTGGCACTGCATACAACAGAGTCTGGATATCAACTTACTTATGGATCACGTTTGACAATACCAGAAGAGGAAAACAAGCATGAATTGATGAGATCGGATTCTCCTTTTTCTGAAAAAGGAACCAAACCTATATGCAGTTTTGGAAGCCAGCTCTTTATCTCCAGATCTTTAGGAGTTTTCTACTTATCTTGACAGCCCTTCTCCATCTGATAATTATAAAGATGACTTTGAAACTTAGGAAAGAAGCTTGTCAAAGAACTGTTAAGGATTCTTTTCTTTTCAAGGTTTCTCCTTAAGGGGTGATGATAAAGAAGAAGAGACCTTCAGAATGACCTAAACTTGACTTTTGTTACTTTATCACAGTCTCCAGCCCCAGAAACTTCAGTAACCAGAAATGTACAGCGGGTTCTCCATATATTACAGTCTGGACCATCTTGTAAAACAGAAAGAGTAGATCAAAGGATTAGATGAGACGGAAAAGAAACTACTTGAGGGTAGAGAGAGGGGATCTAGGGTGGCTTAAGGAGGACCATCCAAGGATAGAGAACTTACAGGTGAACACGGAGCCTTTTCAGAGAAATTTACAGTAGCCACAAATGCTATACCAGATCACCCCCTACGAGAGAAAATCTTCCACTTGTCTGGGGCAACTTTCAAGCACTGAACCGTTGACCTGAATTGTCTGGTGGGAGCTCTTATGAAAGTGTCATCTTCAGCTCATGTTGGGCATCTTAATTTTGTGTTACGGTTGAAGAGATGCTCAGAAATTCTAAACAGGTGGAAGTTTCAGATAGTTTCTAACCATCCATCATACAGTGCTTCAGTTCAAAGTTTGAACACATTGATCGGAATTACGTGCAACAATCTTACTAACCTGGACTCCATCGTTACTGAATAGAGTGACTGTTTGCCAACATGGGGATTCCCTTCACAACTCTTTCTTCTTACACACATGCAGCCTTCATTCACTGCCAATGAACTAGTATCTGTAATCTCTGGACCTGCATTTGCAGAACACAGAGATGGGCGTTAAGAACACATTATTTATCAGATTCCAGAATTTAAAACCACTCGTGTTAAGTTTTTAGGCTTTTGCATGATGGTCCACAGAGAAATCTCCTTTGATCTGGAAATCTGTGCGTTCATAGTATTGCTCTTAAAGATGCACCTGGAAAAGAGACTGAAAGAGTTTCCTGTAGTGGATTTGCATTGTCTTATAGAAAACCTGCTTCAAAAACAAGGGGTAAAATAATGCAGGAACTGTGCTTTACGGTAATCAAACTTTCCATTCATCATCACAACTTTATTAAACTGCTGATGAGACTCGTGGAAGAGAGGTAAGAAGACATGTCCGTTTAATGTGCAAATCCAATATCCTCTCTGAAAACTGTACAGATCTACTTGGATGATGTTGTGCCAATTTAAGTCTCAAATGAAGCCATCCGCATTGGTGAAATACATGCAAAGAGGTCCTGAAAATTAATCAAATACTTTGCTTCACCTCTATAGGGCGTAAGCAAAAAAAGGTGCTTTATTCATTCAACCCGGTGGCGGTGTTATTTCCCGTTTCCTGGATAGAAAACGGTTTCCTAGTAACCATTATATAGCTTTAAATTATTTAAACAGATACAATATTCCAGTGCCTTTAACTGCTCTTTAAAAATGGATGAAAAAGGCTGGGAATGAAGAAACAGACTTTAAAAGCAGCAATCCTATGAAAAAAATAAGTGTGTTTTTTAACAGGCTATAAGAATGTTGGTATTTATCATTTCTCCTAGGTTTTCTTTTCTGATATTAATGATTTATGATATTGTGCTGCCATGACAACCACAGTCACATGGCACATGATGAGGCTTTGAGCAGAGGCTTTGGAATGCCTCTGTCTGCACTGTGACCTCCTCCTTTTCCACCCTCTGCCATCACAAAGCATGCTGAGAGCTTTTGTCTGTGTAGCAGACTGACTGTGTCTATAGGCCATTTTTGCTTGCCAGTCAGAGAGCTTTTGAAAAGGGGATCATGATTGGAAGGAGGATAGCTAAGAAAAGCGACAACCAGATGGATGATTAAAATGTACTTAACTTGCTATTTAAAGAAAAAAACTAATTCTATGTGGGATTGCTGGTTTAGTTTACCAGTTAAACAAGAGAAATATATGCAGTGACTACATTTCTGTTATGCATACATGCCAATTACGTACAAACATTGTAACCTAAACTGGCATTTTACAGCAGCGAACTCACATACCCCACCTCAACATAGATCTGTATGTGGTTCTCAATGCTCTTTGTGGAATATCTGATAGAACAGCCTGCAGAATCAATATAGCTCAGTTATTTATACAGCCACCACAGCTAACTCGAATGAAAAGCTGAGCAACAAGAAAATAAATATTCACTGAACTGAGTAAAGAAAGAAAAAAGTTTCAGTGTTAGCTTGAAAACAAAAGATA